>NC_139764.1:9097127-9145087 GCF_965231275.1 Zosterops lateralis
TTAATGGCTAACTTGGGTATTTTGTATAGTTCATAAATATCATTACATACACTTATTATTCCAATCCAAGAACAGCTGGATTAGTTAACATTAATTAACTAACATAAGTTAACACTAATACAAAATGGGAAAACTCATTGCCTTCTGCTTACATTAAAGAATAAAATGGATTTTTTTCAGCACCAATCATATGAAAGGGAGAGAAGAGCTTCTGGCCAAGGAACCAAAGGTTTGGCCATAAGTACATGAATAAAAGAAATGGCTTTCTATTACAGGTGATAAAAATTGTACTCAGCATCTTTTGATATATATCATCTCAAAAGTTTTGTTAGCACAGCCCTCTTGTGGGCTCATTTGTGTTTGTGTAACAACTGGAGATGGGGAACAGCTAATTCCTTTACCTGTTGGACAAACCTTCACTCCTCCAGGCTACCAGAGAATTGGCTGCAGGTATAATCATTCATCCCCTTGCCCTGGAGGAACAGAGCTGCTGCCAGCAATTTGTCAGCATAATTTGGGCTTATTGTTCTTGTTCTGAAGTTTTATCTTATTTTCTTTTTCTAAATTAAATACTTATTCATCAGGGAAAAGAAAAAAAAAAAGTAATGTGCTATGTTTGAAATGTTCTTCTGATTTTCTTAACTCCTACCTTTTAAAAATTTTCAGCTACATGAGGTTGAGGGTAGTGACCCACCATGTTAGGAAATAGTTGTGCTCAGTACAGACAAAAACTCAAAGCAAAAAGCAGGGGCTGATCCATTAAGTTATGGCCTACAAACATAACCCACCTATTCAGCAAGGATTTACTTTTTACATAGTTTATACTTCTGGTTGTTGGCCATACTGATGTTCCCAACCTCACCTGGGCAAAACATTCAATACAGCTGCTTAATACCTTATGTGTATAATCCATAGGATGGATACTAGACCTACAACTGCATGACAGATAGACCTGGTCTTTGCAATCCACAAGTCTTACCCCTCTTCACTTCTGGAAGGAATGGCTAATAAGAATCCTCAGGTAGACTGTTCACCATCCAGCACATAAGAAACCTTTAGATTTTTCTCTTCATTGCAAAGAAAAATACAAATTGGTATAGAGGATTAAAAAGATACCTTTATAATACAGAAAATATAATGGCATATATTTTCTAGATTCTACACTATTGTTGATACAAACATAGAATAAGAGAATGATTTGGGTTGGAAGGGACCTTAAAGATCATCTAGTTCTAACCCCTTATTATGAGCAAGGACACCTTCCACTAGACCAGTCTGGGATTTTGGGGACCATGAAATCCAGACTCACGACTAACTTCAGTTTCTGACAGGACCCACTTACTGCTTTGCCACCTGAACATCTCCTAGTGGCACTACCAAGGCTGACAGCCAGCACTCCCACCTCCCAGCCTGCCAAAACCAAGTGGGGGCATCACAACCAAAACCAAGGGGGTCAGAATAAATCAAAATGCTAAAAAATAGACGCTTTTCACTGCCAACAACTCTTGCATCATCCACTTCACGCAGCTTTGACTCGAAGGTGGGTTATTTTTAATGGGACGACAACAAAGGCACACAGAGATCAGATGGAAAAGAAACGGTGTTCCAAGTCTAGGGAAATAAGGTCGTTGGAATGACAGGCAGGCGATAACTCCGCCTGCAACTCAGCAGAACAGCGAGGGCGACTTGTGCACAGATGGAAACCTTTGCAGCGTTAGAGGAGGCAAGGCCTGGCAAACTAAAGAGCAGGAGAAAAAAAAAAAACAACAAAAAATCTCTGCATGGAAGTCTCAGCCCTGACCTGGATTCCCTTCCTAGCCCCAGAAAAGTCAGAAGCTTTCTATCTTTAGTTCCCCCCTTATTGCAAATGAGGGTAAGACTCTTCTCTGACTCCTCGCAGCTGCATAGGGAAAATAAGATATAAGCTGTCTTTGTGCATGAAACACGGGAGACAAACAGATAAAAGGAATGAGAGTGGTTATCAACGTGAGAGGAGAGAAAACTGGAAATAAACAGGACTATAGCCAGTGATTTTTACAAGGTCAGGAAGGGACCAAAGGCACAGCTAACACTGCACACTGTCAAAGGTCAGCAAACCAAGACCCACCAAACAACACCAGTGCTCTCCATCAGCTCTGCTGTGGGGCCTCAGCCTGACCCTGCCCAGGTGTGTGCACAACACCAGCTGTGTACCCACAGAGGCATCTCTAACACAGCACAGCCTTCTGACTCCCTCCTTACCCTCAAATCATGCAGGAAAAGAGACTGTGGCAGGGAGAGAAGAGGAAAGGAAAGGGCCTGACAGTCCTAAACAGGATGAATGAGAAATGTGAGTGCAAAAGGACAGGGTGATATTGCTTTCCAAAGGAAAAGAATAATTAGAAGCAGCAAACATAAAACCACAAAAAATAAAGGAGAATGAAATGGAGATCATCAGTCTGGGCAGGACATAAAGACAAAGAGGAAGGAGAAAAACCACAGCTCTTCTCTTACAGAAGGCACCAAAGCCCTGTCAACTCTGCAGGGGCAAGACTTTAAAAAAGCCCGTTTGTGCATGTTTGTGTGCACAGGGGGCTGCACGTGTTCACAACTATGCAGAGCCCCCCCCTAGCCCGGGCTGCATTCTGTCAGAAGCACAGCTCCAACACCTTCTGCCTATGCTGAAATCAAACCTGCTGCACTTGGGGAGTCATCTCCAAGGTCCTGCCAGGGGAGACAGCATGGGCAGATGGACTATTCTTTGAGAAAGAGCTCTAGAGGCACCCAAAAAAACCTCTGGCAATAACAAAAGTAAACAGCTTTTAGACACTTAGACTTCAGGGTTTGCTTCTTGCATTGGAGGTTGCTGCACCTGGTAGCCTTGATGGACACCTAAACAGCAATATATATCCTCAATCACAGTGGGCCTTAAAATTTGACTGACCTTATTTCATTCCTCTTTTTTTTTTTTTTTTTTTTTTTAATCCCAGCTCAACAGTAAACACTGCCTGCCCAGCCAGGTTAACTGAGCCAGCTGATGGTGATGCAGGGTTTTTGTCTCCCACACAACAAACATTGACTAGTACTTTCTATTTAGAGCAACCCCGCATTGTAAACCTGTCTCCTCCCTTTGATAAGAGACATATCACTAGATAGCATTAATCCCTGGCCCTTTTCTGACACAAGGAAGCACAGCTTTGCAGCCAGGAGATAAAAATCACTGCTCCACATACATTTTTTTTTTTTTAAGTTTAAATATCATGCAGAAACATGCACAAAGTCAGCCCCAAACAACACCACTATGTCCAGAAACCTGGTATGCAAGTCCTCCTTGGCTCCTACTAAATTTAATAAGATTGGAGAATTTTCCACATCTTTCTAGACCAGGAAAAAGGTCTTCAGAGACAAATAAGAGTTTCCTGTTCAATATTTCATGTAATGATTCTTCCGAAGGTGTAAACAGGAAAAGTGTCTCGCCACTTAGCCTGAAAATGAGAGCCTGCCATCCCTTCCCTTTATTGCATTTATGTGTTAAAAGTCATTTAGAAAGGGCTCTGCCAGATGCTCAGGTACAAATGAGACAGCACAGGCTGTCAGATGACTGGCTGAGGTCCCAAAACTGGCCTACCCAGACAGACTTGGGCAGGAGGGAGACCTCAACCTCAACTTCTCCCACCCTCTCCCTTCTGTCCCACCAGGGTCTCAGCAGGCAGCCTCAGTGGGAGTCAGTGCTGCAGATGTGACTTTCACCCTGAATATGTGGACTCAGACAAATAGCAAAGGTTTACTTACAGCAAAACCCACATCTCTAAGCATTCCCCTTACAGAATTTTAGGGTTGGTACATATTGGGAAGACAAAAATTAACCCATTGGGGCACCTGCTGCGAATTGCTTTGCATTACTTAAATGCAGGTTCTGACTTCCAATGTCCCAAGTGGGGCTTCTTGGGGAGGGAAGGCACAAGCACAGCCCTTGCTCTGCAACAGCCACGCTTCATTCCAGCTCCACCGCCAGCAAAAACCCCGAGCTTGTGTCACAAATATCAAATGGTTTTTTCAGCTAACTGGCAACAGACGCCATTCGGAGTCAGCGTATTCTGATTACGGCGCATTGTTCGCAGGATCCAAGAGCCTGCTTGCCTCACGTTGTTGTTCAACACCAAAATTAAATTGCAGGATAATTAGCTTTGCTCCAGCTACACCTTTCTGCTCTGGATGGATGTGATACCTGCAGAGCCTGTGTTGGGTATAAAATGTGTTCCCGATTATAAAAACGCTTGCTTAATCTTGAGGGCACCGCCTTGTTTTTTAAGGCCCTCTGCAAGTCATGCACTCCAGTACGTGCTGCCCGTTATCTCCAGAAGGCTTAAAACTGGAATCCCCGTGATTCACATTTTCCAACGCTCATGGCCAAACCCTTCTGCGGAGCAGCTCCTCCACTCTCTTCCCATTTCACAACAAGCCAAATCTGCAGCGCGGCGGCTCGGCTCTGCGAGCCACATGCCAGCGAGCCAGTGGCCACAGAACACACCGAGCCCCAGCTGTGAGCCAGAAAAGCCAGTGAGCTCCAGGGGTGGCTTGCCAGCGTGAGGTGGCCGTGGCTCCCTGATGCCTCCACCCGCTTGTTGAGGGGTGGCTTGGAAGCACAGCCAGCTGCCAGAGTCACACAAAAATGTTGGGCTGAGAGGTCCGTGTGGTCCCACTGCACCTCCCAGGGAGCTTCTGGAGTACCCACTGGTGCTTATAGCAGCATAGGGCTCATGGCATGGCTCTGCATGGATCCGTGCCTTGGGCCAGGCAGACCTCAGACTAAGCAGACCAGCCACCACCTCACAAATGTTTCCCGTCAACCCCAAAACTCTGCTCTGTCTGAAATTACCAGCAGCACTTCAACCTATTCCATACAGCGCTTCAGTTTATCCCCTTCCTCCTTTAAATACTTTTTAAAATACTCTTTAAAATGCTAATTAAGTGGAAAGTGGCAGAAGAGGCCAAAACCAAAGCACGAAGCCACCAAAAGCAATGTTTACTATGAGCCTTCCGACTCGGCATAGTGCTTTTCCTATGACACCAAACAGAAACATTTTGCTTTCTTGGCAACATTTCTTCAAGTTATCCACAGAATGAAATAATTACTATAACATATCATGGCTTATCCTTAAATATCTTCTATATATATGTTGCTATCACTAGATGACACATAAATTAAGATATCAACCCTACCTGATGATAAGGGAAAAGGAGAAGCAGAAAATCTCGGCTCATAAGCACCTAATCGTCTCACTCCAGAACCTCAGCGACAGACCCGGGAAGAGAATCTGCATCTCCCCTCCTGCCTCATGCTGTCACCAAAGCAGCATTCCCCACCCCTGCCCGTCCAGCATTGCTTTATCACCTCTCACCCAAAGGATCTCTCAAACACTTGTCACTGAGGGCCAAACATCAGCTCAATGCACATGTGCATTTAAGAACAAAATTAATCCTCCCTGCACACACTAGTCATGTGCATACCATCACTCTGGCTTTACAGAAAATAGTAATGAGACAGAGATCCCTCACAGGAGTTAGATTAATGTAGCAAGACACGTCTGCAGATACCCTGCGTTTTTCTACAAAGCTGTGCCACAGAACACTACAACGGGCCTCACGGACACTGGGAAAGCACAATGACGCTCCCATAGCATGTGGAAGCCACGCCAGTAAAAGTGGTTGCACAACAGGGAGGAGGGCCAGGAGCCTCCAGGGGTAACACAGCTGCAAAATCCTCCAGGCAGAGAGGGGTAAAGGAGGGAACGCTCGAGCACAGTGCCTAGGCTGCCTCCAGTGTGCATGAGCAGCTTGCCCCAAGCATCCCAACCAATATTGGGAAATGATGGGAAGCTGCCTGCTGTCGACTCTCAAAGGCTTCTCTCCTTGTCACCCTCCTGTCACAGTGATGCCACTCAGCTATGGAACCCCTGTCCATGTCAAGTGCTGCCCAAAATGCCTGTGTGAACACGGGCAAAGGGGTGAGCAAAGCCATGACTTCAAAGGGCCTCCTGGCGACACGGCTGTACCCATCACCAAAACACAGCAGCGACACCACTCCCCCATAACGCTGCACGACAGTACACCAGAGAAAATGTATAAATCACAAGCCACTGGGACACTCCCCTCATCAAAAAAAATTTGGCCAGCTCTACCTGCACAAGGTAACTCGACAATGCAGGTGTGAGTGGAGGAGTTCAGGAGCAAAAGTATCTCTGTGGCTGCACCCCAAGAGGAAGAGTCCCCTATACGGGCTCAAGCCTAAAACCAAAGTGCCACCTACTGAGTCTACAGCATTTGTGTTCTCCCAAGGTTTCTAGCCAGGGGGTGGCCATGGTTAATACTTAGTTCACCAGATTAATCCAAATATCAACAAGCAGCCCTCCATGTGAGAGCACATGCCTCGGGTTGCTGCTGAGCACCAGCAAGCAGGTGATATCCCAACTGATACCCCAGCCAGAGGCTTCCCTGCACACCCCACCCCAATGCAACAGGTACCACCAGCCTTGCCAGGGGTCGAGACTTTAATGTCCATAGATCAAACCCTGCTTGCACTGACAGAGCTGGTCTGGGTTCAGGGCAGGCCAAAACACCCACGAGACAATAGGTTCTACCATTTCTGTTTGCACAGACACTTGTAGCCCTGCACCCCAACAAAGCCATGGGGGTTTTTAATCTGCTCTTACCCTCCCTTCTCCTGAGAGCTATGCAGACCTAAATGGAGCTATTTAAAAACACCAGCAATGGTCTGACCTCAGGAACAAAACTGGACCAAAACCTAAAGGCCAAGTGAATGAAAAGAAAATTACAAGGTAAAGTTTGCCTTCCCTGAACGTGTGCCAGCTGCAAGAATCTTACATTACATCGATGCAGCTTTCCAAAGTTTAAATACAATAATTTTCTGTATGAAGGGCCCAGTAACCCTAATGGAGGCATAATTAGGCATTGATGCCATGCCCATATGAGAGAAGCTTGAAAAACTTAAATAAACTGTGAATGGCAGGATTAATACCTCAGCTCTGCATTTTGTACAGCTGTTTGAATACAGTACACTGCCTGTGACGGCATCAGCTGTTGCTTTACTCTGGGTCAGTACTTCTGAAGTTAAAACAGGCAGTTCTTTTAAGCAAATAAAGAATTACTCCTCTTATTGTTGGCCAGTTTACTTCAGCAAAGAAGGTCTGGATACATATTTGCTTTATATTTTAAAAAACCAACCAAACAAAAAAAGACAGAAGAAAAAGCAAGCCAAGCTGCAAACAAAAATAACTGGCCAAATTCGAAGTCCAGTGATGCTAATAAGAGAATTTTAATTTACTGCAATAGCTCTTCAGGATGAAGAAGTAGGTAATGCAGTTTTGGAGATCATCTGCCCAAGTGGGAATATCATATAGATGCCTGGAGAGTCCTTGAGAAAATAGCTCACCTCCGTACTGATTGAAGAGGAAACACAATACTTTGGTGAAATAGAATTCTGTATTTCTAGGAAAGGCTCCAATAGCAAATTGCTTACTAATGCAAGAAGCCTTGTAAATTTTATTATGAATGAAAGAGGCAATGGCAAGCGTGTGACACTGCACAGCGTATGCACACATGGCCGAGTCAGTAAAAAGTAAATAAATAGGTTACTTATAAGCTCTAGAAGACACCTGAAAATATCTCTAACACAAACTCAAGCTCAGTGAACTTCAAGCAAGAACATAAAACAGCTCCAAAACTATCTGACCATTATTTTTCCCACCAGCTCTCCTGCAGGCTAATATTCCATCTCGGCTTTCTTATTGGACGTATCAGCCGAAAAAAGTTCATCTAGATTTCTTCACTGTCTTTAAAAAGCAACTTACTACTCGACATGGAAAAAAATTACCTGAAACTATAAAAACACAATGCCCAAAAACCACTGCTCCACTCTCCCCCTGGCCGAGCACCTCAGCCGGATCCTTCCCCAAATCCCCGCCACGGCAAAACTTCCCAATTCCCTTTTTTTCCCAGGCAGCATTAACAACAATATCACTCTTGAGCTGCAGGAGAAGAGGAGGGTGCAGAGCCCCAGCTGGGGCGATGACGGGAGCCAGAGGCTAAAAGTGCTGCTGTGGAGATGAAATATGCCTAATGAAAAGCTTACCTAAAGCTGGCGGGGGAGCCAGCGCCCGGCCCGGCCAAACCTCTCCAGAGCGCCCGGGCACGAGGCCGCCAGGACGCCCAGGAAAGACGAATTAACTAAAAGTTAATGTGGATGTTCTCATTCAAAAGAAAAGTGGCCTACTCCAAAGGGGATTAGGCTAAAGTGAACTAAGGCCACTTTACTTCTGAATGAGAGCATCCACACAATAGTCCAATGCACTTTAACTAATGCACTTTAATTTTACACCCAATCAATTTGTCTTACCTCTCCTGAGTGTCCTTGTGTGGACAAACCCAGAAATTCATCGAGTTTTGAGGCCAGGCAGGGAACATTAGATCAACTCATCCCACTCCCCGTGTGTTATGGGCCATTGCCTTTCACAGTTATCCCTTTATTGATCCCCAAAACTCATGGATGACTTACGTATAACCTCTGACGGAGGCAGGGAGGAAACATTTCTTCAATAGCCTGGATTTGAAGATGCTTGCAAAATAAAAGCCATTTGCAAAAGAAGAAGCCACCATGACTTTCAGCAGCCCATCCTGTTGCAAACAGAAGAGGCCAAATTTGGGCAAAAATCCATCCTACCTTCTGTATGCCCTGCAAGTTCTTAAGAAAATGGCAGCCTCTGCATTATAACACTTAAATCTCTTTTACTTTTAAAATTGCAAGCAGACCTTTTCCCAACAGGACAAACTCCAGGTTTTTGGGTTTTTTTAATTCACCTCACCAACATTTAAATTTTCAACATTTCTCCAGACATCGACTGAATGACATCAAACTCCCTTTCCCAAAACATAATAACCCCCAGAAACCACTTGCTGCCTGCACTATTGCTTTTGTACGCACCGTGACTCACGTAAAGCCTGTCGCTCTTTACCTCTTGGATATGTACTCCCAAAAAACAAATAAATGAACCAACGACAGCAGTAACCATTGAGGCAACTCAAGGAGTTGAGCCCTCAGGGGTGAAGGGGTTCCCCTGTGCCAGCAGCACTCTTGCTAACAGAGACCAAGTCCCCACTGTTGAGGGACTGAAGTTTTCCAGGGTTCTCATCTAAATTTTAAGAAAAGGAATCCTGGGGACACTGGCCTGATGGGATTCTGCTCTCACCTACGCTCCGGGCTACATCTCTTATTTTTTGCTCTTTGAAGGTAGTGAAAGTGAAAAGGCGACCACACTAAGGAGGCCAAAAGAGAGCTGAAGCAACCGCGGACAAGTTGTGTTTCAGACGCGTTACAGAGTATCAGCGGTGGGTTTAGATACAGAGCCATTAATCAGGGGCGGAAATACACTCAAAGAAGTCCAAACACAAAACGTGTGCTCTCTTAGAGCTACCCTCTCCAAATATTGCTGCAACTGCAGGAAAAAATAAAAGTACAACCACTAATTATTCCCAATCTGCCGTGTAGGTCAAAGCCCGCTCTGAGAAATGGAGCACGCGGACAAGAAGGTAACACACCAAGAACACGAAGTAACACCGCAGCGCACCCCGGTTTTTCCCTCTCTCACATAACTCTCTCCAGAAAACAATTCCAGAAACCTTCAAAAATGTTCCTGACCAGAAACAACCCTCCTCTTTATTTTCTTAAACTTGTTTAGATTACACAACATAGATCCTAAAAAACTGCGTGCTCACATGACCAAAAAAAACCCCCAAATGCAGAAATGCAAAACAAAACAAAGATTCCCTAATTTAAAGAAGCTGTGCCGGATTTTCAGTGCCTTTTTAAAGTAGTATTTATCAGCACGATGTACACTTACTCATTTTGATTGAGTGCAATATAATTTGATTTTTTTAAGGTCTAACATTGCCCACGCGGGGCTGCAGTAACCCTTCCTCATGCAGAGCCCATTACCTTTATTATTACCTGCGGACCAGTAGGCATGGAAATACTCAAACCCTCAGCCATAAAGGTTAAACTTAAGGTAAAACTCATTTTTTTCACAACTTTCAAGCCTCCAAGTTGCCCCAAAATAACAATCTGTGGTCCCTAACGCAGACACAGCGAGCTCTGGCGTACAGAAATGCCTTGGGATACACTCGCAAATGTTTAGGATCAATTCTGAGGTTAACCGGGGTTTAAACACAGCTCTGTCAGGTCTGATGTTGAAAAGACTTTCCAGAAAAAGTGGGAATTAAACCATCTTTTGCAACAAGAGCTAACTAACTTCAGTTTGGAAAACTTTACACGGAAATTAGGCCTGAGCACGCAACTTCAGGAAGGCAGCAAATCTTACACCCAGCTGTAAGGATGGCGGCTTTTGGGTTCTTGAATGATTAAAAAAAAAAAAAAGAACCCCAAGGACTCATGAACTGAAATCATAAACTAAAGAAAATATATTCAATCTTATGTCTAGTCAACAACGTATTTACTTGTTTAAAGAGATGGAGAGCAAAGAAAATCTTATTTTGCTAATACAATTTCAGCCACAGTGTATCAGATGAAAACATGTCTGGAACAGAAATTAACGTATGCTATCTTCACATAAATAGCCTGCCAAACTGGGGCATGGTAACAGCTTCTAAACATCACAGCAGAAATAATAAAAATTACTTGAAAACAAACAAAAAAAGGATTCACTGGCTCAAAGTGACAAAGTCAGTGGACGAAAATTAAATTTTGAGTCTTTTAAACATTATTTTATAGGTCGTCCTCAGAGTCCTACTTTGCTGTAACTCTTTTATTATGCAGAAATGAATTCTACCTTGCACCCTCTGCACCACATCTATTATTTTGATGCCTGTTCCTCCAATGTGGGAGCACATATCCCAAAGGCAGCAATATTCTTAGCTCTCCTCTTTAAAACCATACATGGTTTGAAAGTACCTGTGAAGTAAAACAGTATTTCCCAGTAATTTTTTCCCGAAGGCATTATTTTGGTATTGGCTACAAGGTACAGCTAATATATTTGAGAATTCGGAAAGTTAAGCCTAGTCGTAACTGGTCGATGCCCTGAACAACTCTACCACCTTCAGCTATGCTTTATATTGCATTCCAGTTTATGATTCTTTCTTTGTAAAGAATACATTTTAAGTAATTGTTCCGTTTTAAAAAAATAAAATAAAAAGCTGCCGCCTACCCGCATTTTTGTTAGAGCAACTCTGCAACTGCGCGCATTAAAATAAAATCTATTGCAACATAAATAGAGGTGTTGCTTTATTATATACGTGTGTATATATGTGATATATTATCACCCAAGAAGGGCCATCTAAAACGCCACAGTTGCAAACATTTAAGACTGTAACAAAAACGACTGAGACTCCAGTATCGGTTTACTATCCTTCAACAATTTCCCTGACAGTGGAGTCAAATAATGTTGAATTATGGACCTTCTTGCAGGAAGTCTTATTTCATGTTCATTTTTTGATCATTTCCCTCATAGTTCCTATAGGAATTTGGCTCTTTGCCGATTTGCCTCTAAAAGTTTCTGCATCTGTAATTGGCTTGTGCATTATTAAATTGCAATTTTTTGTCAAGCAATGCTACTGTGGACGGGCTCAACAAGTTTATTTTCAGTAAGAAAAATACTGGTTTGTCCCTATAAAATCTATCTTACTCAGCTAATGCACTTTATTTGGATGTGGTGGGTATTTGTACCGTGCTTTCCTTAAGGGACTTTCTAAAGGCTTTTTTGTGGACACGCTCTTATAGGAGAATTTTACAGTTTGGACTGGAGCACCTGGGTGCCAAGGTGGGGTGGATTCAGGAAAACAGCCCCATGGTAACAGTTCAGGATTACCCACAAAACTGAATTTCTGTTGTCAGACTACAGGCAGTCTTTGGGCTTTTTTTTTTTTTTTTTTTTTTTTTTTTAATCAGAGGGAGTTTTCCCAGACACATCACACAACAGCTGTGTTCTAAATCTTCCTGAGCTCTGACAAACACCGAAAATTTAAACATGCAAATGTTTGAAAAGCTAATGATTAAAAAAGGTTTATTTTGAAACTTTTGAGGATGACTGCAATTCTTCAGCTAGGTTTTTTTTTTTTTTCCCCCTCCAAGTCCTGGGGTCTGGATGATTTTGAGTTCAACTCTCCCCAGCACAAAGCCCAAACTCCTGCCCTGTACTTGTGGAGCCGTGACAGTAAACACCAACTCCGCAGGTCTCACCCTGGCAGGCAGCGGGGTCGAGCCGTGGGAGAAGGATGCTATTTTAGTGACCTAGTGCCACTGAGCTGGTTAAATCACTGAACAATGGTTAGTGTTATAGGGCTTTACTTTGCAAAATCTAGCATTAGTGTCATTGCTTTCTATTAACCGGGGGGACTTAAAGGCACTGGCTTTGAGGGGCCTATAGGGAAAGAGTAAATAAGGGGAAACCAATAAATTAAAAGAAAAAAAAAAAAAAAAAAAAAAAAAAAAAAAACAAAAAAAACAAACACACCGCCCTGTTAACTGTAACCTTTACTACCACAATATAAGAAAATGTAATTAAATCCATAATAAAAGCTTTTAAATACTTACTCTTTTACTACTCTCCCCAGCAGAGCCGTGGGCAGGCAGAGGAGGGGAGGGGGTCCCCAATCCCCAAACCAGCCCCTCGCTCCCACCGCCCCGACCCTGCGCGCCCGCGCATCCCCGGCCCGCGCAGCCATAAACGCGCCCTGCGCACTCACATCCTAATTAGCCGCCCCGGCGGCCAGCACTCAACACCTTATTATTGACCCATTAAGGGCCCCGATACTGCCGGCCCGCGCCGGGGCCGGGCTTGGCACCGCAGTTCACCGGAGGGCGCGGGGGGACTGCGCATCCCTCGGTAAAGCCCCTCCATCCACCGCCATCTCCGCGCCTTTGATCCGCCCGCAGGGGGAGGGCGGAAAAGCGGATTGTTTTTTGCACCTTTTCCCCTTTGAACGGGGAAAGCAAAGGGCCGCGGGTGCGGGAGGGAAGGCGCCCCGGGGCGCGGCTCGCACAAGCCGCGGGTGCGGAGAGGGGACGGCGCAAGGTCCGCGCCCCGGGCCACACAAACCGGGGGGACCGCGGGGTGCTGGGGAAACACAGCCGACCCCCCGACAACCCCAAAAGTGTAGCTTCATCTCTTTAGCTTTCACTTTAATAAAATAATGATTCGTTGGGAAAATGGGGTATAAATCTTCATTTTGGAGGCAATTAAAGTGTTGATTTCATTCGTGCCCCTGAGCGATTCTTGTAATTTGCTCAAATAGCTTTATGTACCCAGCACTCCAGAGCTTTTAGAAACCCATTTTCTAGTTAGACTTGTTGGATTACAATTTTTATTCAACAGCAGCGAGCCGAGCTTCCCTCAGCTAGACCCTGGCTGGAGGGTTCCCCTGGCTCTAAGGCGCGGGGCCGGCAGCTCCCTGGAGCATCCTCACCAGCCCCGGGTACCTCCCTGCCGCACCACCCTCCACCCACTCTGCCAAGCTTCTCCCCTGCACAGCGAAATTGGGTGGAGGGAAAAAAAAAAAAAAAAAAAGAAAAAAAAAATCCCTTCAAAACAACCTACCTACGTGCACATAAACCCCCTTTTTAAAAAGTTCGTGCCTTCCTCCAAGCCTGCCTCCCCTGTCACAAACCGATAGCCTTTGGCAGATAAGAGAAAATATTTCAGATACTGCCCACGCTGCAATGCAACGCACCTTCATGTCGGTGATCTATAAAATAACTCCCAGCTGACAGTGCCAGTGATAACAGCAAAGCAGCTGAGGAAACTCCTGCCTGCTTGGCTGTGCCTTGCTTGAACAAAAGGAAACCTCCAGAGTCAGGAGCAGATCACTCCCCACGCTGTATTTACGTAGCTGATCAAAAAGAAGAAATAACTTGGGGGGGCTTAAGCAGGGATTTATTTTTTTTGTGCGTGTGCTGGAGGTCTCCTCTCCCACAGGCAGAGCACTGCTACCCCTGGGTTCAGAGCAAACAACCGGACCGGGAAAACCCCACCGTTTCACCCAACTCGAATAAAAGCCAAATCTCAGCCACTACCATCACCCAGGGGCTTAATTTAGATCCGGGCACCTCCTGCATTAGCTCCCATGAAAAGGCCAGGATTCCTAGTCTGCGCCCAGTGGAAGGAGGAGGGAAGGAAGAGAGGACAGCCAGCTCTCCCCACTCAGCTCACCCGCATTTCCCACCCCACTGCAGCCGACATTAAAGGTCTGAACCATCCCAAACAAAACCTGGACAATCGTCACAGCCACGCGAGGCTTCGCTGCCTTGGCTTTGGCTTTGACTACATATATATATATATATATTTCTTTTTTTTTTTTTCAAGAGAGGGCTCAAAAACTTGAAAGATCAAGAAGAAGAATTTAAAACCCGAATCCTGTTTTATTTTCTCCCCCCCTTTTTTTTTCCCCCTTCTATTAAGTAAAATAAAATGGGCGCGTTTGCAGCAGGCAGGCGTGCACAAAGCAATGTTCACTCAAGTCTAAAAGCGTTCGGCCAAGGAAAACTGACAAGACGGACTAATGAACCGTAGAGACGGGAAGAAAATAGCCAGTATTTGCTAGATTTCAAACCCTCTCTGTCTTCTCTGGACCACCTATCTTGGATTTTATTATTATTTTGGTCAACGACTCCAGCCCTTCCTTCCCCAAGCTACCAAGAAGCCAGTTGATTCCCAGATAGCGCTTCCATTATTGGAAAGGGTAAATAAAATAAAGACAAAAATTAAAAGCGACAAGGAACAGGTCGAGTTTGCAGGCGACGCTTTTACAAGCTCATCTCGCCAGGTCGGATCCGGGAGCAAGCCTTAATGAAGCAATAATAGCCACATTATTCAAAAAATTTTCATTTCGATGGAAATTTATCTAAAAGGGGCTTAATCATATGCAAATAATAAAAAGGAGGCGTAGTGACCCGGCGAGCGATCTGCATACAAATTTTAGCACGTGAGACGTTGGGGAAGAATCATACCTGATCCGTTAGGTTTGCTGATCTTGTTATGTCTTCACTGTCCGATTTTGATCCGCCCTCTCTATCGTCTATGACCAAATCGATAGGCATTTTTCCTTTCAAACAGCTAATATACCGGTGGCAGAAATTGTCACATAATTCGTGTACCTACGTTATGAGGGAGGTCACCAAAAAAAAAAACAAAAAGGAGAAAAGGAAAAAAAAAAAGAAAGAAGAGAAAGGTAGGGGGGAAAAAAAGGAAGAAAATATAATCAGGAATACGTAAGTAAAATTGACAAGTGCAACCAGTCTCCCCCCTTCGCCCCTGTGACATCAAAAGTCCTAAATAGGGGAAACACACTGCAATTATCCCCCTGAGACCTCTAGACGCATCCAGAATTAGGAATAACTTTCTTTTCTCGCAAAATAGAGATATCCCAGAAAATTGACAGTGACAAGATGATTCACAGGCTACAACATATTCAACACCCGTGTAAAATTCATCTGCTCCCGGAGCTGTGGCCATTAGAGAGGTGACCTGCATGGGTGACATTTAAGGTAAACTATTTAATTTCATCCAGTTATTTCATCATAAACCCTTTCCAAAGGGGTATGAGGACAGAAAAAAGGATTAAAAAAAAAAATCCACATGCACTGGGCTGAAATACATTATAGGCATCCATGCCCTGAAATCCCCAGTTGCTCTGATAGACTTGTACCTGAGCTGCCTTTATTAATGGGCAGATTTTAAGACATTTCGGTAGAGCGAGAACAACCTGACAGTTATGGTTAGATAAAGTGACTGAGGCTCACGAGAAACTTTTCAACTATTTAAAAACCTCTCAAAATGTTTATTTTTAGGAGAAAGGGAATTCTCTTTCTAGGCCAGCTATCAATGACACGTAAAAAATCCTCAGGAAACCCAGAGCGCACTTCCAATTTAACGTGAGCTCGGATAACACCGCCTGCTTAGAAATTAGCCTTCTCCCTCCTAAGATTTCTGAAACAGCCAACAAAAAAAAAATCCTGCATTTAGGCTGCAATCTCTTTCTTCTGCTCAGAGGTGTACAATATTCCCAGGAACAAGAGACAGACAGAACTATCAACTCTGCTTTGTCCCTGCAAAATGTTACAGGACAATCCGCACCCTGAGCCTGACCTGCAGATGGCTCTTAAAAAAAAAAATTAAAAAAAAAAAAAAATTCTCCCTTCCAACTAACTGCAGACCGAAGTCTCTTCTTCACCATCACCAAGAAAAAACACAATACCTATTTTTTTTTAATCACAGTATCAGGGGCTTTGACTGAACTAACCATTTCAAGTCTCATCTGCGGCACCACAGAACTGCAACTATTTATACAAAGCCAGCAAAGTATTACAATGAACACAAGGCCTGGGCGTTCGAGAGCTCGGTTTTAGAGGCTGAAATTGTAATTAAACTGCGAAGAGAAATGGACGCCAAGATTGGTCTTGACACTAATTACCAGAAAGAAAGACATTTATGCAAATTTACCAGAACCCTGAACTTCAGCAGTACTGAAACGGAGGAGGAAGAAATGAGGGGGGGGAAGGTAGAGAGAGAGAGGGAGGGAGAGTGAGAGAGAGAGACAAAAATTACCTTCTCTAATTCCAACAGATGAAACCTTAATACTTGTATGGCTTGAATCATCTGCAAAGACACAAACAACACGAGCATTAATCTCATTCCTGGATTTGGGGATATTTCCCACAGCCACCCCGGCCGCACTTTGTAGAGCCTGACTTTTCTCTAGTAGTAAATAAAAAGTTGTTTTGATTTATGGCAATAACACTAAAACTTAATAGCGGTGGCTTTGTGCGCTGTTTAACGAGAAGCGATCTAGAGTTAACCAAAAAGAAAAAAAAAAAAAAAAAAATCCCAATTGCGACCAAGCAACTGAATTATACGGATCATAAACATTTCTTTAAAAAAAACCAAAAAACACAACAACAACAACCCTCTAAACACCATCACTGGCTCCTCGCTTTGTGAAAGCGGGAGCAGGACTCCTACAGCGGAGGCAAAATATTTATCCTTAACGGGGGAAGGGAAGAAAGAGAGAAACGACCTCGTTTTCAGTGAATTTGCCACTGGTGCATCTCCAGCCATTGTAATCCTCTATGTTTCCCATCGAGCTGCTTAAAAGGTGCGTGGAGGGGCTGGTTACAGCGGGGATAAATCCACGCTCCTCTTGGGCAAGGCGAGCTCACCATCAAGCCCGCCAGCTCCTCTTTGGATGGGCTTTTCCTTTATGTATCTCCTTATGGGATTTTTCTTTTTTTTTTACTTCCAAGCAATTACCACACCATATTTACTTGTGAATGTAAAAAAGTCATCGTCGTAACAATTACAATTTTTTAAAAATCCACGTGAGAAATTTTCAATTTGGCACCACCAAACCACCTCTCCAGATGACACAGAAGTTTTTTTAAAAAAAATAATAAATAAATGGGAAGGGAAGGGAGGGTGGGGGTGGGGAGAGGAAGAAGTGTTAACTCTTACCAAGTTATCCAGTTCAGGATTAGAGGAAAAGAGGGGTTTCTCTGCTCGGATCTAAATGTAAGAAAGGGGAGGAAAGGGGGAAAAAAAATAATAATAAAAACGATTTGAAATATGGAAGCAGAAAAAGCAGACGTTATTATTTCTTGCTTCATTACACTGTCGGGTCCATTATGTAACCTTCCGTGCAAAGCCCTGACTGCTGGATTTAGTACATCAGCCAAACACTTGAGCAAGTGAATCAAATACAGTAAAAAATACCTATGGAGCTTCCCCGGCAGAGCCCGGCCCGGCCCCGGGAGCCGCGCAGGCAAACTCCCGGCCCGGCCGGGCACACACCGCTCCGCTTTAGCCATTCTGTAACGGGGGAGTAAATGCCGAGATTTCCTCATAATGGGGGAGTTTTTTCTCACGTTTTGTTTTGGTTGGGGTTTTGGGGATTTTTCTGGTTTGGTTGTTTTTTGGGGTTTTTTTGGCCTCTTTCAGTAAGAGAGGGGGGAGGGGGAAACGCGCATCTTTATCTCAACAGAGACTTGTTTTTCTCGATACGATTTTTTTCCCTCTTTTTTTTTTTTTTTCTTTTACTGTTTTCAACCCGGTTTTTGCTGACCTGTTTGGCGAACACTGCTATGTCTTCATTGAAAGACTCAGAGGAGCAAACATCGCCTCCCGCTACCCCGGGCTCCCTGGGTGTGCATGTAGCTAATTCACATTTCTCAAAAATCAGTGCTAAAAGAGGGAACAGGGGGTGTCTGAAAGAAAATACAATAGTCACACACACAGAGGGGGGGAAAAAATATCATAACGAAACAAAACAAAACCAAAAAAAAAAAAAAAAAAAAAAAAAAAATAAAACCAAAAAAAACACCAACCCCCAAACACAACAATAGTCATTCCCAGAGCAGCGTGCATGGGGAAGGGGCACCCACAGAGGGGGCTCGGGTACCCCCCGCCACCTCCCGCAGCGTCCCGGCCCTTCCCACAGCCGGCCCGGCCCGGCATCTCTCCGGCCTTTTCGGCACTCTCTGCCCGCACATATTGCTAATACAACCTCAGGACAAGCCAAGAATAAAACCCAAGCCGGTTCCAGCAGCCATTTTGAATTAACTTTCCTTGTCTTTAAAAAAAAAAAATAAAAAATGAAAAAAAAAATAAATTAAAATCCCTGGGTATACACTTCTGCCTGTCTCATGCTTTTAATTCCCGCTTTCTGCTGGAGGACTCGCTGGGAGTGAAAAAGAGAGGGAAAAAAAACAACAAACCCAAAACAACAGGGAAAAAAAAAAAAGGAAAAAAAGGAACAATCCCCTCTAAATGGGGAAAAAAAAAGATAGGAGAAAAGCCCTTAAAGCCACATCCAGCAGAGCTCGGAGGCGCTGGCCAAGGCGGGCTGTGTGTGTCTCCCTCCCCACGGCCTGCCCAGCCCTGCGCCCCCCGGGGGGAACCAGGTGCTCCTGGGCAATCCCAGCTTGGAAAAGCCTCCCCGGGAGAGAAAGGCGGCGTGTGCATCTGCTTCCCCAGCCCGTTTAATAATTTAAATAAATAAATAAGCGTGGGCGCACACACACGTGTATATATGTATATTTATAACAGGGAGTTCATTTTTTTTCCCCCTCTCCCAGGGCTTCATATTTATTTTTTTCTTCCTTCTGGGTACGGTGTGGTACACCACCGACTTTTAACCAACCCTTCAGATTTCTGATAAACCGATAAAGGGACCGAACTCCACGGATTTTATTTTCCTCCCCCCTTCTCCTCACTGTCCTGAGAGTGATTTTTAAAGGCTCTTAAACTTCCCTTCAAACTCCAGCTGGGCAGATACATTTTAAAAGCATCTGCGCCCAGTGTAACAACCCGGCCAGCTCCCATCGCAAGGGCCTAGAAACAAGTTGCCACACTGAGAAACACTCTATGCTGTCGGATAAAAGGTTGAAAAAATAATAAAAAAGAAAAAGAAAATGAAAAGAAAAAAATAAGATAAAAAGAGTCGAGAGAAGCAGCCCTTGAAGGGAAAGAGAGAAGCAGCGCCCTTAAGGAAAAGACGAACAAGGTGGAAAGTTGGGCGAAGCTCTCCAAACTCTCCCTGCTCCCAAAACTCCTCGCAGGGATCCACCACCCGGCGCAGGTTGTGCCCTGGGAATATCCCTTCCCTCCTCCTCCTCTTCCCGCCGTGAACCATGGCATCTCCCCATGCCAAGGGGGGCACCCCGAGCCTCCTTTTAAAAACCATCACCACCAACACGCAGAACCGCGGGTGCCCCCCCTCCCTTTTATTATTATTTTTAAATTTTCTCCCCGCGCGCACGTTGCGCGGAGCCGGGCCGGGCTTACCCGTAGATGGCATCTTTATCTCTCTTGAGGGCGTCGTTGACGGAGGCGCCCATGGCGGGGGGCATGGCGTTGGCGTGGGCGGCGTGCGGGTACTGGTGCGAGTGCAGCGGCGGGCCGTGGTTCAGGTGGTGCACGGGCTGCATGGGCCGGGCGCCGTGCGGGTCCCCGTACATGGTGGTGGGGATGCCCACCCCCTCCATGCCGCCGTAGTGGGGCAGCTCGTCGTACTGCGGGGAAAGGGACACAGAGAGAGAGAGAGAGAGAGAGCGGGCAGGCGTCAGGAGGAGGAGGGGGAAGCGGCAGGAGCGGAGGGGTTTCGTTCCCCGCGTTCCCCCCCACGCCACCCAAGGGGGACGAGCCGCGGGGTCCCCCCGCCCCGAGCGCCCGCAGAGCCGGCCCGGGCTGCCCCGGCACCGAGCCCGCCGAGCAGAGAAACACCGCTGACACCACTACCAACCTTAGTAATAATAATAAATAAAAGTGGAAAAAAATCCCCAAACCCACCCCAATCCCCAAAGCCCCCAGCCCCCCCCTCACCCACCCACCACCGCTCCGTGAATGGACGCGCTTCCCCAGTCCACATTTCCCTCCGATAAACTTTTTTTTTTTTTTTTTTTTTTTTTTTTTTTTTTTTTTTTTATCCCTCGCTGATAAGAAGTCAGGTACCTTCAACCCCAGCGAGGATGCAAAAAAAAAAAAAAAAAAAAAAAAAAAAAAAATCACCAAAAAAAAAAAAACCCCACCAAAAACTTCAGCAGCGGTAAACAAAACAAAAAAACAGGAGCGAAAAGGAGAAGGAGAGATTTGAGGATTTCCAGCGATTCCACGCAGAATGCAACTTTTAAAGCCGAAAAGCTGGAAACGTTCGCCCGGGCTCTCGGGATTTTGGGAATGCCTCTCTTTTTTTTTTTTTTTTTTTTTAAGGGTTTTTCTTTGTTAAAGATTAAGGAGCGAAAGCTACCGCGGTTCCCAGGCAGAGGGGGAAACGGGCACTTTTCATCTATTAAAAGCGAAGGTGTGAATAAACACTTTTAAAGATCCCTGACACTTGCTTGGACCGAAAGAGTAAAAGGCAAGTTGTCAGCAGAGAGGAACTTTCTTTCCCAAGCAGTTCTCTCGGACGGCGGCAGGCAAATTAGGCAAGGAAACGTCTCTACAGGGCTTTTCTCCTTCCCCAAATCCCTGTTCACCCGACTACAGCTGATTTATTATTATTTTTTTTTTTTTAATCAAAACTTCATTTTAGGAGATAGTCAGAAAAAAAAAAAAAAAAAAAAAAGATCGCAGCCAAAATAGAAACAACAATACACATGGCAGTGAATGCTGCTAACCTCCAATTCAAATTAAAGTCACTTTCTTTCTGAAAGAGTGGGGGGTTTGCCCACCGCACTGCACCTTTTGGGACAGAATATATATAAAATATATAAAAGAGGGATGAGGGAAAAAAAAAAAAAAAAAAAAAAAAAAAGAGGTAAAAGAAGTAGAAAAAAAAAAAAAAAGTTGTGCTCACTCCCAGCCAGAACTTATCTTCTGAAAGTGAAGCGGTATATCATCACTAACACAGCAAAATGCTCAGAGACATGCACACATTCAAATATTTCAAGCACTGGTGGTTTTAAAAAAGACATCGGTAGGACTAGAGCTACAAAACCAACAAATACAGAGGCTCGGACATATTCACTTACATGCCTGCATGTCATTAATGTATAGAAAGCTCGCCTCTTCCCTGAGAGCTCCGGGATGGGGAGTAAAAGAATCAAGAAAATAGCAATATACACACAGGTTTTAAGCCTACAAGTACAACTGATAAATCCTCCCGCTGCAGGACACCGCTTTGTGCCCCTACTCCGAAAAGGAGGAAAAAAAAAAAAAAAAAAGAAAAAGAAAAAAAAAAGAAACTTTTTTTTTTTGCAGTGTCTCTGTCAGCCACGTTTCAATATTATTTCACATTTGAAATCCATTTTTTTTTAATCATACGTACCCTTTGCGCCATCGGCCTGCTTGCTCCCTTCCTACTTCAACTTCTAATATATCCTCTTTAAGGCCAGTGTGAAAAGAAAGAAACACGAAGTTCCCCCCCCCTCACCCCCAAAAAAAGGCAAAAATCCCTTAGCGTCTCCAGCAATGGAAGCAATCGAGTAAAATCTTCGGCTTGCTGGATCTCAGCGAAGCGATACGGTAACTCAGCATTAAAAAAGGAGAAAAAAAAAATTAGAAGAAAAAAAAAAATTCAACTCTTCCCTCCTTCCTTCCTTCTTTTTTCTTTCTTTCTTCCCTCTCTCCCTGTCTCTCTCTCTCTCTTACTCTCCCCCTCTCGTTTCCAAGACAGCAGCGGGGCGAAAGCAAATATCCTTTCCCCAAATCAGTTTTTTTTTTTTCTCTCTCTCTTTTTTTTCTCTTTTTTTTTTTTTTTTTTTTTTTTTTTTTAAAGTGCCCCTCAAACCCAACTACCAAGTCTCATGGCTTTTTGCCACTCCGGCTGTCAATCACAGGCGAGGTTGTCAAGGTGGTGAATGACTGATGATGATCCGCTGCGTGCGCTCCCACCGCGCAGGACACCGCGAATGGGGATTTTCGAGTGCGCTCACCCCAAAAAAAAAAAAAGAAAAAAAAAAAAAAAGGAAAAAAAAAATTTAGGAAAAAAAAATTTAAAATCGAGGGAGGAGGAGGAGAAGGAAGGGGGGAGAAAAAAATTAAAAATTAAAAAGGCTCGCTAAAACGCGCCGGCTCTCCTTTTATTATGGTTATTATGATGATGATGATGATGATGGTGGGGGGCTTTTTTTTTTCGCTCCTCCTCGGATCGCTCCTAATTCCTGGCCGGCGCCGGCTCGCTCTGCCCCTGCGCGGCCGCCGGGCGAGGCTGGCGGAGGCGGGCCGGGCGCGGGTGCCGTGCGGGGCGGGCGCGGGAGGAAGGGCAGCGGGGCGGGATGGCGGGAGGAGAGGGGTGGGGGGAAGGCGGGGGGGGGAGGCGCTGCTGCCGCCGCCGCCGCCGCCGCCGCGGTCCGAGCGCTGCCGTCCGTCCGTCCGCTGCCGCCGCCGCCGCTCCGCCCGAGCGCAGCGCAGCGCCGGGCTGGAGCAGACTGCGGGAACCCGGAAGTAGTGGTGGCCATAACAGGTCGCGTCTTACACAATGCGCTGGGCGGCAGCAACTCCGCCACCGGCGCAGGGGGGCGCGCCGCCCGCCCCGCGCCCGCGCAGCGCCGCGGCTTGGACACACCGCCCCCTCCCGGCCCTGCCCTCCGCGCCCCCGCCGCGGGACGGCGAGTCCGGCCCCCGCCCCGGGCGGCCGCGGGGGCG
Source organism: Zosterops lateralis (assembly GCF_965231275.1). Classification (NCBI taxonomy): domain Eukaryota; kingdom Metazoa; phylum Chordata; class Aves; order Passeriformes; family Zosteropidae; genus Zosterops; species Zosterops lateralis. The sequence goes on from NC_139764.1 coordinate 9,120,269, forward strand.
CTCCCGTCGCCTTTGTCTGGCGGCGGCGCCGCCGCCCCGCGCAGCGCCCGCGCAGCGCCCCGGGGTCGCGCCGCCGCCCGCCCCTCGCTCCGCCGCCCGCCTCGCCGGGAGCGCCCCCCCTCCCCTCCCCGGCGGCTCCCCCCGCGGCCGCCGGCCGAGTGAGCTCACCCGGCCCCCGGCCGCCGCCGCCGCGCCGCCGCCGACCAATCAGCGCCGCGCCGCCCCGCGCCGCGCCCCCATTGGTCCGGGCGGGAAGCGGGGCTCGGACCGGCGCGCCGGGGGGGGGGGGGCGCCCCCCATCCCCGTCCCCGTTCCCGTTCCCGTCCGTCCCCGCGCCCGTCCCCATCCCTATCCCCATCCCCTCCGCCCAGCTCCGCTGTCCTGCGCCGGGCGATCCCCCCCGCCCCCGGCGGTGCCTCCATCCGCCGAGCCGGGGGTCCGCTCCCCTTTGCGTTCCAAAGCACAGCCGTCCCTGCGCGCAGCCCCCCGCCCGGTGCCCGCCGGGCTGGGAGCGGACAAGTCGCCGTGCCCCTTCTCCCTCCCCTACCTGCGGGCCGGGCTGCCCCGGCACTATCGCATCTCCCGCCCGGGCAGCGGGGCGGGAGCAGGAGCAGAGCCCCCGGTGAGCGCTCCCCGCCGGGAGCGGGGCAGTGACCGGGATGGGGTTCCTCCGGTAGATCCCCCGGGGCACAGGGGACGCCGCTCCGCTGCCGTAGCGGACCCCGGGCAGCGGCTCGGCCCCGCCGCCACGTCTCAAACTTCGGGGAAACCCGTCCCGATCCCCCCCTTCTCCCGCCCCCTTTTTTCCGCTAGGACCGGCTTTATTTTTAATCCCGGCGAGAGACAATCCAGACCGCTCAGGTAAGAGATGTTTCCGTGCGCTGACCCCCCACCCATCCACCCGACCCAGGCGCGGGGGGCTCGTTTTTGTGGCGATTTCCCCGGGGAGAAGCGCTCGGTGACCATTGCCCACCCAGCGCTCCCTGGCAGGGGGTTGCTGTGACCCAGCGCCCAGGGACGCCTTTCCTCCTCTTCCCATCCTCTTTTCCTTTCCCCCCTCCCACCAGGAAAAAAAAAAAAAAAAGAAAAAAACCACCCCAAAAAACACCCCAAAAGACCCTTTTTCAGCGTCTCCACCAGGCCTTTATGAGCTCGATTCAGCGCGACTCAGCCCGAAACGCACTTTTACAATGTAATTACAGCCCTACAAATTGTTTGCCCAAACCTCATCCCGGATAAGGATTTTACAATTAGCAAACAGTTATTACTCTTAGGGCTCGCTGCGAGGAACTGCTCGGCTCGCTCCCGGCCAGGAAAAAAAAATTTAAAAAAATTTAAAAAAAAAAGATAAAACCTAAAAATAATAAAACAAAGAGGGCTAATCCGGACAGCAATTAATCATGTGTTAAACGGGGGAAAGTAAAGGGGCAAAGGCGCGCTATCCCGGTGAAGTCCTGGCGCGGCGGGTGCGCTGCTCCATAGCCGGAGCCGGCAGCATCTCGCCCGGCTGCCTTTTTAGGAAAGCGGCTCTGTTTGGGGTGGCTGTTTTGTCCGTTTGGTTTTTGTTTTGGTTTTTTGTTCGGTTTTTTTTCCTCCAAAAACTTGCTGGTTTGCGGGGATCTCTCTAAGCTTGTGGGAAGGCTGAGGGGTAGGAGACAGTATGGATAGGGGAAAAAACAATAAGGAAAGAGAGAGGGTCCGGTGGGTGCGGAGAGCCGGGCGGGCCCCCCCAGACCGCGGCCGGGCCTTTGGAGAAGGGATCCACAGAGCTGAGGCCAAAAAAAAAAAAAAAAAAAAAAAAAAAAAAAAAAAAAAAAAGGCGTCTGGGGAGCAAGGAAGCCTCCTCCACAAGGTGGAATCTGGGTCCATTTGCTTATCGGGATAATAAATGAGGCTTTTAATCAGGCTGAATTTCCCAGCTTAAGGAAAGAATTAGTCATACCTAGGAACAATCAAATGGTTCCTAGCTGCCTTCCCTGCCGCCTTCCTAACAGGGGTTTGGGAGGCCGGGGGGGGAGAGAAGAATTAGCATCCAAGCGTGCTCCTTCACCATTAATACCGAAATCTGAAAACTGAAATAGGAACGAGCAGAAGAGCGAAACAAACAAGAAAGCGCAGAAGAAAGGCGGCCGGGAGATAATCCAGGAATGCTTCCAGATAAGGAAGAGGGGCAGGGGAGGGGGGGGAACGATACGTGCGGAGATACCCGAAAAGTCAGAGCCTGGAAAGAGGGGCTGGGGCTGAGCGGGAAATCCGCACTTGTTCAGAGCCTATGAAAGGTCAGCTCGGGCTGGGCTGGGGGGGAGAGGTGCGGGCGATGATAAAATGAGTTTCAGCGCGCAGATGAAGCGCAGCGCCAGGATTTGGGGAGGGGATGGGGGGGGTTTGTTTACCGGCTCTCGAGGCACAAAACAAAAGAGCGGAGAGTCAGGCCGGGGTCAGGCGGGGCTGCCCGGAGCCCACCGCGGGCACAGCCCGGCCCTGGGCGCCTCGGGAACACGAGCAGGGGCTGCCCGCTGCCCCCACCGCCGGCCCGGCTCCTGCAGAACTTACACAGGGCTTTGATTCATTCAACGGAGGGGCTTCGTGAAAGATTTTTCCTAATAAAATTTATACGCCTGCCTTAAAAAAAAAGTTTCTTAAACTGCGCTATCATTTTTTAAAATTTATTTTATTTTAAATTTTTTCTTCAATAAAATGAACTGGGAAATGAGTTGCCGGCCGGGCTTTTCGAGACTTCAGCGGTGAAGGCACCCGCGCACAAAAAAGTCTTTCAGGGCCAAAAGTTGCGGCGGCTGCCAGGTTTTCCCCGCGGTGGCACCTCGGGGCAGCCCGGGCAGAGCCCACCCTGAGCCTTGCCCTGCCTAGTTCACACCACAAATAGGAATTTTCACCCTAAAACCCGTAGGTTAACTCCCCTGAGCCGGCAACACCGTCGCGTTGGGGTTGCTGAGGGTCTTTTCCTTGCAGGGTTTAGGGTCTACAAGTTCATTTGGGTTAATTTGGGAAACGCTGCTCCTCGCCGGGGTTCGCTGCCTTTATCCCACTCGCCCCTCGGCACTTCTGTGCTCCCCAAAGCCTCCTTCTTTCCTGTCCGTATTCCTACACTTCTCGTTGAATTAAATAATAATAATAATAATAACAATAAAAGAAATCGCTGGATGAAACTGTGTCTGCTTAATAATAATAATAATAAAGGGGGGGGGTGGGAAGAAAAAAAAAAGAAAAGCCGCTGGGCTGCTCCGCATCCCAAGGATTGAGCTGTTGTGCCGTCTACTGGGAGACGGGAAAACTACAGCCACAAACGCTTCCAAATATCCTGCGAGAGAAAAGTCCAGTTTTCGGCAACTTGGAGGGCTCGGAGACGCCCAATCGCTCATAGAAGAATAGCGACCCGAGACGGAAAAGTCCTAGAGACACACTTATTTGTTTTTCCTTAGGCCACACCTGTATAATTGTATAAAATTAAGCATATAAAGCACTTTTAAGTGCTTAGGATTTTACTGAACTGCAGACCGTGGAGCAATGATATGCTAAAGATGGTTTGAGTTTACCCGAGCGAGGTGGTTGGACTTCAGCTAAATATGTCAAAAAGAAGAAATTCATATTTTATTTTATTTTATTTTTAGAAAAGAAGGGAAAAGTATTTAAGAACGGTTCAAAAACTTCTCCCCCGCCACCAGAGCCGGCTGCAAGCTGTGGGCAGAGGGAGATCCCGGTGCGGGCAGCTCCCATCCCAGTGATGCTCCCGGAGGGCGGCGGAGGGGATCACTTTGATGCCAGTCCTTGCTGGGGCAGCAGGAGAGGAGTCAGTCTCTCCTTAGAGGAAACAATGACGTTGCTGGTTTAAAGTTCCCCAACCTTTTTTGAGGCTGAAAGTTGGGTAATTCCCCCTCTCTCCTCTCCTCTCCTCTCCTTGCCCACTTGTTTCTCCGCTCCCGTGGAGCCTGGAATCCTCTCCTCAAAAAAATACAAAGCTCAAGAATAGATTTTAAAAAATAAATTTTAAAAAAAAGTTTTTTGTTTTGTTAAAAAAAAAAAACAACCCAAACTTTTGACACAAACCCTCGAGTTTGATGAGGCGAGAGCCGCAGAAGGGCTGCGAAAGGCGAACTCTGTCGTATTTCCAGACAAGTGGACACGCAGATAACAATCTGGTGGTCTGCGTGAACTGCCAGGAATGTTTTAAAGCAGAGAGCTCGGAGCGCCCATTCTCTGTGGGCACATGTAGCCTAAAAGAGACAGAGACACCCACGTCGCCCAACAATGGTGGGGCTTGCTTTTAATAGCTTAAATGAAGGTAGGAGCAAAAAAACCCTCCTGCCACTTGTGGCACAGCAGCTCCTGCGGCTCTTTGCCTTCAGAGCCGCTTGCCAGAGTTCAACAGAGGGTGACATTAGCCTAAAATATTCGATTTTTCTTTTTTTTTTTTCTTTTATTCGGGAGACTTTTCTCAGTTCTGCTGGGCTGAATTCAGCTCCCGGTTCATCTCTGCGGGTGAGATTGCTGCCTTTGAAGGAAACAACAACCTGCCCGATCTTTTTGTTTCTGTTTTAATTGATTTTTATCAAGAAGGCATTACAGATACTTTTTTTTTTTTTTTTTTCAGTGCACATAAAGCAGAAATTAAATGATTGAGTGTCCCCGGTGTCAGAAGTCGAAGGCCACTGCTCGAAAAAGTTGAACGAAGTATTTTTACCCTTTCGAACGAGACTGAAAATACTCGAAACATTGCACAAGAAGCAAATTGGCGAGTGAGCAGATAAAATCTCGATTTGAAGGGACACAGAATTGAATATTGGTGTCCGGCAGTACCTCGGCTGAACTGGAGCAAAGCGCGGTTTTGTCACAGCTTTTCGATTTGATGTTTTTCCCCTCCAAACTAATTTTCGCTGTTGCTCCATCCCTACCACCGCAGCTGGGTTAATAAACCCATTTTTCCAGCATTTTTTTCGGCGTGTCTCCGGTGCCGATGGCAGCGGCCGGGGATTCATCAGAGCGCCGAGCTGGGGTTATTCATCCCCCTGGGACGGGAGGGAGCTCTGAACCCTCGGCTGGGGCTTCCCGCAAACGCCACCACCCCGGAAAAATCGGCTGCGCCTCAATTAGGATTTATAAATTCGGAAAAACGAAGGGAAATGAGAAGCGATGAGCCCCGGGAGAGCGGTGCGGGACGGGGCTCGGGGCTCTCCGATGGCACCGCCCTGTGCTGGGCTGCCAAGGGCTGGGCAGGCAGGGCAGGGTGGCAGGTCCCTCCAAAGCCCCGGCCCCAGAGTCGGCAGCAACCCGCGGGTCCCCCCAGGACAGCTCCGAGCGCTGCTATCTGCATCGGGGGCTGTGTTATCACAGGCTTTTGCATAATTGCATATTGACTTTGCTAAATGGATCCGCGGAGCTGTTTAAACATCCCTCTCTTCCACCCGCAAACAATTCTCTCGGCAAGAAAGAAAGAAAGAAAAAAATAAATGCGGGGATGGGGGGAGCTGCAAAAGAGCTTCCAGTTGCTTTTGCTCCTTCATTTTGCAGAGTGTTTTTGGGTACAAGTGGCTCAACTCTGAGCAGTTAGGATCCAGTTTGGCTCCCACGAGTGCAGGGAAGCAGAGAGGAGCTACCAGAGGCGTGGGTGGCAGCAGGATGGGTAGCTGTCACTCCCTTTGGGGTCTGGGAGGTGGCTGCAGGGATATCTGTGTCTCTCTGAGCTCCCGTGGACAGTTTTTGGGCAGCTGTGATGGCTGTGAGAAAAGCCTCTGTGGGTCCGTGTGTGAGCGTGCACAGGGCTCTAAGGGCCGCCCTAAGGACAGCTTGAGGAAAACCCATCTTGTTAACCACTTTTAAAGCCTGCCTTGGAGCAGACGAACTCAAACGTGGCAGTCCCCTTTCCCCACACCTCCCCACTCACAGCAGTGCCCCCCAAAGCAGAGAGCAGGGCTTTGCCTCCGGGAATGGGTGTGCTCATCCCACTGCTGCCCCTCTCCATCCCGCAGAGGCAGCTGCCCTCACCCCTGAGCCTCTTTCCTCCCTCACCAAGTCTGGGTCCCCAAGGCAGCAGCTGTGAGAAGCAGGCAGGGAAGAGGGGAAAAAAAAAAAGAGTGAAGGAGAGAAGGAGGGGAATCGGGGAGGGAGGCAGTGAAAGCTGCACTTTCCTCCAAAGCAGAGCAAGCACCCCCTCGGAGGGGCCCCAGAGCCAGGAGCTGCCTCCCGAGCCCTGGGCCTCCCACCAGGCAGCAGCAGCATCTCCTCCTCCACAGCCCTGCAGCCACGGTGGGGGCAGCCCCTCACCCTGCCTTGGCCCCTGAACCGGCCTGGCAGGTCTGCAGGGAGGGGACAGGGATGCTCTGGGGCTGGGCCAGGCACTGGGTTCAGATGGGAAACTCCAGTGGTCCAGGGATCCCAAGCATCCTTCATAATGACATGATGGTAACACAGTCACTTTTCTGTGGCTTGGTTAAAGGTCTGCTGGGATCTACAGCTGTCAAGAGGAAACTGCAGTCAGAATAATCCAAGATTTATCAAGAGAAGGTTTGCTTCCAGCTTACCCCACTAGGGCACTGTTTTTACCTAGAGAATGCTAGCTTTCCTTGAAAAGCTGTAGTTACTCTTTGAAAAAAAAAATGCTTCCCACTCTTACCCTTAACTTAGTGGTGGGAAGACATGAAACCAGATAGACATCCAGACTCTGGAAAGGAAGTACTTTTTATGTGGAACCAAAGAAACATCTCATAGAATCATCAGCTCAGCTCTCCTGCAAAGCTGTTTCCTTGCATTCAGCAGAATTTAGATCAATTGAGTACTCTCTCTTTTAGCTAAGAGGGCTTTGAGGAGGACTATCCCACATTCAACACTCCAGTTCAGGTTTCTAAAGATATTTTGTCTCTTCTCTCAACACAACAGTGACCACAGTCCACTGAAAATTTGGCACCTAATTTCTGCAGGAGATATAAAACTACCTTCAGTGAATGTGGGCATTAGGTCTCACTTTATGAATTATCTACCAGCCAACTCTTATTGCAAGTCACTGGGATTATGTTCCTAAGTCATGTTTTGAGGAGGATTGTATCTGAAGGCAGATATCCATCTCAGCACACATAGACATGACCAAAGTAACTCTGAATCCCACTGTGGTGGAGCTAATTAAAACATGTCAGAAGGCTCCACCTATCCAAGCATTCTTGTAGACACTGAATTCTTTGCCTCACCCTTCTTCTTGCCTCAAAACACCACTTTTATGGCTCTGCAGATGCAAACATGATCAGAACAGAGTCAGGTTTATGAGATACCAAGCAGATGCACTAAACCATCTATTGCTTCAGTCCCCCTCTCCATTTCTAACATCTCTCTCAGTTTGATCTTCCTCAAGTACATCCCCTGAAACAGAAGTCCTCACCCAAATAATATGTGACAGCTCGTGGTTTAGGGGGTGCCACTGTAGCAGCTGAACATCTTAGGAGTGTGTGTGCTCGACAGGAAATCCTCATTCCATGACAGAGCACTTGGAACACAGAAAGTTTTCAAGGGCCTCCACCAAAAAAACCCCATGATGGTGCAAAAAGCAAAGGCAAGAAGCTTTTGCCTCTTGAGCCTCTGCTGGAAGAGAAGCAGTTCCCACCCCTCTCTTCATTAACTCATAAACAGAAACTTTGGACCTTACCCAGATCTCTCCCCCCCAACAGAACATCTTGCTTTAAATTATTTTTCCAGTATCATCCAAGATCATATTTTTTTTCTTTTATGCTTCCAAGTTGAACTTTACTATAGTTGTCTACGTTGCTGATCAGTTGTAACCCTTTCTATTATTTCCCTGTCCTTGCTACTATTTGAAACAGCTCTTACTTGGATCTCCTTCAAATTTTATTACTATATTGCTCACCTAATTTTTGTACCAAGCCCATTCTTGCCTTGAATTTATTGTCACCAAACTTGAGGGCACAGCTGTTCTCTCTCCTCTGCTCTGCAGCACCACCAGATCCACTTTTTCCCTTCTTTTCCATACAGTTTGCCTCTCTGCTGATGAAGAGACCCTTGCTGGGTTTAACCAATGCCAGCCACATTGTCCTTACCATTAGTGTTACATTTCTAGTTATTCTTGCCTCTTCCCAAAGCCTTTGAAGTCGTGTAGAGACAATTTGATTCATTAGTACACTCAGCCTCACAGTAACTCTAGCTTCTGCTTTAGTTTCTCTATTAGAAGCACATGTTGGGTCTGTAACTCAGGGGGAAGCTCCACCCTCTGACTTCTCCACACAGTTCAAATTCTGGTTTCTGCCCTCGGTTTCCATACCTGGGGATCCCACCTCCTCTTCCCTCCCTACTAGTGTGACAAACTTGTCAGTAATATTCTTCCTCTTTCTGAGTGTCTCCACACCAGAGGCCTTAACAGCAGTTGCATATATCTGCAGTTCTCTTCACTTTTTTTTTTTTTTTTCAGAAGAGTTGCAATTATCTCAAATATTTCCTTACTGGCATCATGTAGCCTGAGATCCATCACTTCACTAGACATCCTTATGTCACCTTCATTGTCCTTGTTGGGTCAGGAGGCAGGCAACCACCTCATTTTTTCTTCTGGCCTTTAGGATGCAAGGCCAGGCTCCTCCCTGAGGGACCACTCAAAAGAATCTCTTGCCTTCTTGACTCAGGTGATTCCTCCCAGAGCTATGTGCCACATAGTACTCTCCAAAAGTGGCAGTGTTGGCACCAAGAATATAAAACATGCTTTGACACACACTCCTTGCTTGGTCTTCTGGTCTGCCTGCTGCTGTGCTACGTCCCACAAAGGGTTCTCACCTCCACTGGTTGTGCTTTCACTGCCCAACGGGTTTGTGTGTTCCTCCAAATGCACACCAAGACTACCACGACAAGCACCAGCTCCCAGAGGAACTTTACCTCATAAATGTGTTAAAAAACCACAGTGTTTCAAGTAAGAGACCTCCTAAGAAACTCCATCAAGGGACCACTTGCTGCTCTGGGCATGCAGTTTATTCCATTCCCTCTTTCCACTTTCCAGTGCTTTTCATAAAGTTCCTCTTACCTGCCTGTCTCTTAATATAGTTTTTTTTTTAGGATGCCAAGCCAGCCTGCCTCATGTTTTCCCTTGGATCTGTTCCCTGCTGCTGGCCAAGGTTGCCTGTGGATCCTGCTTTGAAGTTCTTCTGTGACACATTTGCTGCTGTTGGTGACTCTTCCCTTGGCTGATGTCACCTCGGGGGTCCCCCTCCAGCAGGCTGAGAATCTCACACTGCCCCTTTGATCAAAATGAAATCCCATTTACAATCCATGCCCAATGAGGCAGCACAAACAGACCCACAGGTTCCTAGACAAAACACACAAAACACACAAAAATATGTCAGCTGAATTCTTAACCTAGCTAAGATGAACCCAGAATTAAAAAAAAAAAAAAAAAAAACCAACAAAACTTTACATTTCAATTTACGAGCACCTTCTGTTTGTTTAGCTCAAATTAATCCCTCATCATCAAAATTGATGTTAAGGTCAGGTTAAATCAAAGCAAGTGTCCATACAGTAGTTTATCTCTGCATTTTAGAAAAGGAACCCAAAATTGCACTTCAAATAATTTTTATGCTTGGAAAAGGGCTTTTTCTAGAGACCAGCTGGGCCCTGATTATGAATGGTGTTCAGCTCCAGCAGGTCTGGTTGAAGACGGCAGAAGCAGATGGATCTCAGTGATGCTGGAAATCAGACTCAGTCTCAGCACCTAAGGCAATCCTGCCTGCACATCCTTCAGCCCCCAATAAATCCCAGCTCTCAATGGCTGCTCCAAGGAGCTGAAGTGAGCAGTCTTCGTGTTAGAAAAGTTCATTTTTCTCTGTGGTTGTATCTTGAGATTCTGCATGTGTTTGTGAAGTTATTTTCCCAAACCAAATAAGCACAGAAGTTGTCTAGCATAAAAATAAGGGGTTTCAGCCCAAAATATTACCTCCACTTTTCTAAGCTTTTCCCTTTCAAGTACTTGTAACTATTGATGGCTATGTCAAATCATCTTCAAAGGAAGGAAGGAAGAGAAGAGGGAGGAGAGTTTTTGCAGCCAGCTGACTTCGTGTTTTCTTTAAAACTTCAAGTCCTCCCACAAGGAGGACTATTCCAAGCCCAGACAAGCTGTGGAATACAATTTGAAATAAAATATGTTTGAAGCATTAGGGAAGTATCTTCTCTGTGTGCTCAGTTCTTCACTTCCCAACCATTTCCCAAGAGGTTTGCTGTGGTATCCTGAATCCATGTGCATGCCAGATGCGCACTGGCACTTGTACCCATGTCACCATCCTCCTTCCTATGCAAAGCCATCCACCACCCCACCAGCTTCTCACCTGCAGGAGGAGATAACCTGAATTCATTTTGATAGTGTTTCTTTTTTTTTGATTGGTTTTCTTTGCTGTCCAGCCTGTAATTTAGTTTTTCTGCCATAAAGAGTTAACCCCAGAGGGGGAAGCTATGAAACAATTCCTGGAGGTATTTGACTGTATTGACACAGTGGCCAGGTTTTAATCAGGTTTTCTTTCTCCCCCAAGACCCAGAGAAATGATGGGTTATCAAATACCACTGGGATCACTGGTAGAGCTGTTCCCTTGCCAAAAAAAAAAAAAGAAAAAAAAAAAAAAAAAAAAAAAAAGAAAAAAAAAAAAAAAAAAAAGAAAAAAAAAAAGGTGCAAGCTTTCATGATGGGAAGAAAGGTCTGGAATAAAGAGAATTTGAGCTCCAGCATCATGAGGCATCAGATAATCAACCTGGTCCCTTCACTTTCTCTCACCCAGTGGGATCTAATTCCCAGGCTGGTTTTATGTCAGCACAGGGACACAAAGGCAGAATTTATGTCCACTAGTGTGCATTAACTCCTGTCCTAACCAGTACTAATTACCGCTAATTATGTGGGACAGTGTTAATTCTTTTAGCAGCATTATCGCTGGCCTTACACTTCTGAAAGTGCCTTTGGGTGAGGCAGCTCACTTTGAAGAGATATTTATGTGGGGAATAAATATAGAGTAGCTAATACACTGTGAATTTACACCACTGGATAGAGCAGGCTTTAAAAGGAGGTCTTTGGGCACAAAGACAGACCAGCCCTTGAGTAAGAGCTACTCAATAGAAAAGGTGGCAGGATCACCCTGTGTGATCTTGGGAAAGTAATTTTGATCTGGCGTTTCTCTCCAGTAAAATTGGAAAAATAATATGTCCCTAACCCTCTCAAGGGCATAATATTTATTTTCTCTGCCTTGCCAATCATTCTCTCTGCTTTTAAAAAATATTCTCCAAACCCTAATTGTTTTTATGTGTTTGCAGTATAAGCCATAAAAGACATAAACCCATCATATTTTTCTATACAGTATTTTCCCCATTGTGCTGTACTGTTAACACGAGCACTTTGCTGTGCAGAGCTTTGGCTGTTTGCTGAAAGCATGAATTGAGATACCTAAAATGCTTCAGCATCTCGGCTGAGTGGCACTGCAGGGCTGGAAGGTATCATTAGACCAAATGGCTCTTTTCTGCAGGAGTGAGAAGCCCAGATATTTTTCAGAGAATTAAGGAAAACCACTTCATGTTCCTCTGTGACCTCCATCCTGCAAATATAGGGCAGGAGGCCATGGCTTTGAATCACAAAAATGCCTCCACTCCCTTTATCTTGGGTGTTTCTCTCCTGGCTGGGATGTCAGCATTCATCTTGGGAAGTCAGGGGACATCAGATGACCCCACTCCACCCCAGCATCAGCATCTCTTCAGTTTAGCTTGGTGTTTCTCCTTCCAGAGCCTGCATAGTCACCATGAACACTCAGCAGCATGGTCCTGGAGGATTTTGTTGATGTGGCTGTCTCCTCTAGTACTAAGTCAGGAGGATTTGCTGTGAGACCATTATTGTCCAGTCCCCTTGACCTCAACAAGGGGCTGGTGCCCACCACTCAGTCAGATCCATGGGGAAAGGCCAAAATTCATCCCACAGTGCCCTGCCAAGCAGCAGAGCTGCTGCTCCCCCACATAACCAGTGTATTCTTCAAGCCAGGCCATCTCTGCCTCTGAGGATTTCCCATCTTTGGGAGGACCCTTGCCCTTCGGTCCCTCCTGCACTCTCCCTGGCTGTTGGTAATATTTTTTCAGCCTCTCCCATCACCTCCTTTTCCCTGGTTCCTGAGCAGGTAGATGTGATGAGACCCTGCTCCTGCAGTGTTGAGGCACTGATGAGCTGTGGGGCTTCAGAGATGACCTCCACATGCATGGCTCCTCAAGACACTCTGAAGAGAAGCCTCTCCCCTCCCAGAAGTAGCAGGCTGGGACACCCTTTCCACTCACCACACTGGAAATAACTATTGCAGCCTTTTTTGCTGCTCTTGCAGCAATGTCCTTATCAAGCTTGGAGGTCCCTAAGCCAAGATGCAGGGTGTATCTTCCCCAGGCAGCTTTCTCCATGGCCCATGTACTATATTTGGGGTTAGTTTCATCCTTTCTCTGACCATTTAGCTATTTCAAATAATTTTTTCCTGAGCGTTTCTCTCAGCATTATGTCCAGTAAACTAGAATCAGACGTGCCCACAAATGGCTTTTTAAGTAAGTTATCTTTATATCTGCAGACAGAATGCCAAGGTTCTTGACCCTGAATAAAGCAATTTTCCATCTGTCTTTATGGTTTTTAGGTGAAAGAACAGGAGTCTTGTTTGTCCAAATACAGCAATACAGAAATATGCATCAGTGCTGGGCCTGGACATTTGGCTGTCCCTTCCTCTGCCTTCCCCGCCTCTTTTTACAAATAAGAGGCAACATTTGGCCTTTGCAATCAAAATGAACTTTTGCACTCAATTCCTCAAATTTTAAGCTTAAAAAAAAAAAAAAAAAAAAAAAAAAAAAAAAAAAAAAAAAAAAAAGAGAGAGAGGGGGAGACTGCACTTTCAGCAAGTTATTTTCCTTTTCCACTTTTCCCTGTTTTGCAATATGATGCTTTCTCACAGAAGTTCCCTGCAAACCAACACCTGAAAAGGCTCAGGTGAGGGGAAAAGACCAGCTTAGCCTCTTGTTTCCCCTCAGTTTTAACTCACTTACAAATGTCCTGGCTTGATTTATGGGGCTGTAAAGGAGTGGGACCGACCTCTGTCCTTGCCTGCTGAAGAGCCAGGGAGAGACAAGCAGCTTCCAAGAGCCTTGTTGGTTTGTGTTCATCAACAGCAGCTGTCAGACAGCTCTCACTGAGGCTCCCCATCCTTTCAAAACCATCACGGCTTTCTGCTTCACACAGAAATATGCAGCAGTTCCTCTTGCATAAAACCTGCATGAATAAAAATTTAATCTAAGGCCATCACTGCTCTAACAGCAATAATTTCTCTTAAAGGCTCAATACAAAGAATACTAAATACTGTCTATAAATAAGGTTGTATTTAATAGAGGAGAGAAGCAATTTAATAAGCTTACTAGTAAAATGTTCCCTGCCACTTTCAACCCCAATGTATAGTCTTTTTTCCTGAGCAAAACTGGCTTGTTACAAGGAAAACTCGGGCCCTAGTAAACTGTGATTTTTTTAGGTGAAGTCATTCAACTCAAGCTTTCCTGTCCAAAAGGAAGAGGAAAAATATCTACTTAAAGGAAATATTAGTTAATCAGAGGACATCCCTTTCATAATAGAAGCTACTAGGGGATTTAAAAGCACATTCTAATTATAATAGTTCCCTAATTATCTGCCTAACATCTCATTTTTCTGTCTAATCCCACTTTTAATTATAGAGTACCTTTTTTTGCCCATCACACAACCGAAGCACTCTATTTTACTGAAAATAAATCCTTTTAACTGGCGATGTCAGGGAAGAAATATTGTCACTGCACCCAGGAACGTGTACGCTGTCTGGGAGGGAAATGACGTGCCAGTGGTTTTTGGATAAAGCTCCTGGATGTACCCATTTAAAGCTTTCCAGGTTCTCCCAAACAGAAGAAAATGTTCTAAATAACGCTGTGCTCTGCAACTGTGGCTGGCTGCACAAGTTTTTATGTATTTAGCTTTGTTTTCCAAACTCTTCCTACCACTGTTGTTCAATGGGATCCCCGCCACCAGCTGATGGTGGAATAGGATTTGGCCTTTGAACCAAGCCAGCATGCAGCTTGCAGAAAGGAAGCAATATTGGAACTCTCTTATCTACGAGCATCTGGTCATCAAGATCTCTCTCAGAGATTAGTGAGCCAAGAGGAAACCCTGTGGAGGGGGGGAGAGGAAATCCCGCACGCAGGGTTCCCATTTCCAGCCCCGCCGTGAGTTTCCTGCTCCATCCTCCAGCAAACCTCAGCTCTCCCACTTCCCGAGAATTTAAAAAAAAAAAAAAAAAAAAAAAAAAAAAAAAAAAAAAAAAATTACCCTTCAGGGAAGTTGTCAGGCTTAATGGATGTTTATAAATCACTCGAACAAAAGGTGCTATGTCAGTGAAAAGTGCTCATCCCGACGATTATTCAAATGCTCATTAAAATGCGTTTTGCTCTATTCCTTTCCCTGGGTTTGTGTGGGAGGCAATTGAAAGATTTAGTCTTTGTGGGAAAGCAGGAGAGCTCGAGCACTTTCCTTTGGGTGTGGGAGCGGCAAGTTTGGGGAGTTAAGGACCTTTGGCATGCAGGTAGGGTTTCATCCCAGGCCTTTAGGCTCCCATCCAGCCTGCAAGCTCTGACAGACCCAGGACTGGCAAGTTCCCCTCCAGGAAGACAAGCCAGCGATTAATGGTACCAACCCCTGCTCAAATTTGCATGTATCACTTCCTTAGCGTTGCTCCTGATGGAATTAGGGATCATCCTTTAGCGAAAATTATTCTTAATGTGTATTTAAGCATTAAAAATGAATATGCGTGCGCGCTAAAACTTAGGGAATAATTTATAAACAGCCGACATAACGGGGAAATATGGAAGAGCTGGCTGCCCTGCAAAACCCCTGCAAATGCATGTAGAATGCCAGGATGCTTCTTCCCTCATGGATGTTTCATTATGTCTCGCTGACCCCTTCATGGCAGCTCGGTCTGCCAGGGTCTGCTGGCTATTCTGGGTATTAAGAGCTGAAGGAGACATAATATATCTTTTCACTGCATCAGACAGCAGCTTGGCACCAAGCTGGCAGCCTAGACACAGGAATTTTTCACCCTCTGCAGCTCCACAAAGCTGAATGTGCAACTGCATCCCCTCAAATAGCATCCACGATGAATGGGAACTTTTTCTTCTGCTAACTGAAATAGCAGAATCCCTGCATTAGCTCTGAAAGTGAAAAATATGGATTCCCTGGGGAGCAGTTTCTGTCCAAAATGCAAAGAATTTTATGCTTTTTTGGGCAAAAAGTTGCTGCAAGTAATAGTTAATACTGTTTCTAATTGAAGTGCACCTATTTGCTCTTATCATCCTGTTTAGAGGATGGGAGATGCTTTTGCAGGGCACAAGGAGTGCTCCCATGTGCAATTCCCTCCACTCACCCCTGCAGCTGCCACATAAAGCATCAGAAGTGACCCTGCCACTACCATTCTAACATCTACTTTTTTTTCCCCTCCCCTGGGGGTTAATTTTCCTGTCTTGTCCTTCCATTATGCCAGGCAAGCCCTCATTGCCACTGCAGGCAGCTGCAGCCTCCTCTAGTGTATTACACAACCACGTGAACTGGCAATTCCTGCACCTCCTCTGCAGAGGCTGGAACAGACTGTGCAAAGCATGAACCAGGGGTGAGTCAGGCTCTGTGAATTTCTCTCCTCTGTGCAAGCCCAGTCTGATCCTGACCATACCACAACCTTTTCCCTGTACCCATCAGCAAGCAAGAACCAAACCTGGTATCACCATGACCATGTGCTGCACAGTCAGCCAACAAACTGCCAGGTTTCAAATCTTCCTTTATTCCCTTTTTTTTTTTTTTTTTTTTTTTAAATTTTGCAGTCAGTGCCTTTTTCTTTTTTTTTTTTTTTTTTTTTTTTTTTCCTTTCCTCTGGTCCTTTAGTGCTTCCCTTGCATTGCTCATGTGCTGTCCAGTCTTTGCTCCTGCAGGTTTTGGAGTGGCCTTCAGGGCTTGCCTCTCTCTCATCCAGGACTTGGAGGTGATGAACACCAAGGAACCAGAAAAGGGGGAAGACTCTGTCCATTGGAGCCTTCCTGCCCTACTCTTCCTCTTCTTTAATTCTTTAATCCAGCTCATTCTTCTTGAATAAAAAATATTGTTCAGTTCCATTTCTCATCACTATATTTCTCATCTAGTTCAAATAGCATCTGCTGGGCATACCAGTGGTAAGACTGGCTGGTCTTCTGGCAAATCTAGTTGTTTTAGTCAATTATACTGGCAAGTGAACTTTTCCAGCATGGTAAACCGAGGGCTGATGCTCCATGAGGCTGATGAGCCTCAGAAAAATGGCCTTGTGGCCTGATGGGATTGGTGGACTGACAAAAAGGGGACAAATCCAGTCCCACAAATCCAGGATAGACTGAGGTTGCTTAGGAAAGCATAAAGCCCCTGCATCCCCTCACAGATCTCCTCCTGGTGTGGCACTCCAGCTAAATCTTGCGTGTGCCAATGCACACATTCTTCCATGTCTAGTAACTAAAATGCAGTGGGGCAGATGATGGAGCAGCAGGAAGGTGGGGATAGTGATCCCTTCAAGCAGTGGACAGGAATCTGTTTTCCCATCCCTTCGGAGATGTGCAGTAGAAATTTAATGGTCACTTAGAACAGAACTTCCCTGTAGATCCTCAGCAGTGGCCTAAATTTCAATTAAGGTGCTTGATTTGGCACACAACACTTTGCTAACCCAGCTGTGCTTTGCATTCCATATCTAACATCTGAAAACCTGGTGCTCAGCTCTTTGGAAGCCTCACCTCTGCAAGAGGAGCTGTAAGACCTTCTCAGCTTTTCTACCACCCTCCACGACCTTCAGGTCTGACAACCTTAGATGAAAGGAGCTGGTTTTGCACAAAAAGATGTTAATAAAATTAGTCTTGCTGGCACACAATATGAAGGGTGTCTTCAACTCTGGAAGGACACAGGCATACAGATGATTTTACTGACAATTAGGCAAGAGTAACAATAGATCTACCTTGCTGTGGCCAACAAGATTGTTATAAACTCTGATGCAGACTTATCCACTGCTTAATTACCTAGAAACCAGCCCCCAGTGTAAGGCAGAAGCTTCTGTCCCCCAACGATGAGAAAAATCATCAAGGGCATGAGCTGAAAGTGGAAATTGCTGGTGGTTTTTTTTTTTTTTTTTTTTTTTTTTTATGCTGAGCCTTCAGCTGTACAGCTTTCAAGGCAAAACAGCAGCAGAGGAGGTACCTCTTGGTCCTGCTCAAGGACTGCTTCTCCTTTTTTTTTTTTTTTTTTTCCTATCCTCTTGACCCTCCTCTGCCAAGTCTCTTGATGCAGTCTCAGGTCATTTCCCCGTCTGAAAAACAACTGCTAGAGACCAACGCCTCAATTTGTTCTAGGACTTGAGGAGTGAAATAGAATTCTTTCTCGCCATAAAGATATTTAAGCAGAAACTCTGTTGGCAGAAATGTATGGGTTTACTGGCCATATCTGCATTTAGATACATTCTGGATGATGCAATCCTTGTCTATCCCAATAGAAGAACAAATTAAGAAATTCCCTGGTTTTTTTTCTGGTGGTTGGAGGTGCTTTTCTCAGAGAACACAACTTATTCTATGTGTTTGTTGTTATTACTACTTATGTTCCCTTAGAAATAAAATCCAAAGAATCTTAATATGAAGAAATAAACACTATTATTTCTGCTCTTTAATGAATAAGTATCATTAAATCCCTCTTGTTATCAGTCCTATTATTTTTCCAGCTTGGAAGGTCAATTTTTTTCAGAAATCAGGGTGGGATACTCTTTCAGCAACCCTCCAAGATGAATAATCTCTAGAATCACCTGGAAGTTTCATGGTAAAAAATAGACTCACCCACATTAATTTTTGCACCACAATCAAAGGTTTGCCAAATGTCTTGAGAACTCACATCAAACCCAAGGGCTGTTGGTCACTCCAGCTGTTGGAGCAACCACTTTCTCTACTAAGTCTCAAGTTTGTACCCACGAATTTTGTCCCTGGCTAGAATTTACAGATGGCTTGGTTGCCTGGGGGCAGGGAGTAACACTTCCACACACAGTCATTTCTGCTCTGTTAAATTATTTGGCAGCTACACTTCACATTAACAGATGCTTCTGCAAATGCCCAAAAGTTGGTAGCACTTCCAAGATGGTGTCCAAAACTAATCCCACAGTAGAAGAGAATTATATGATCCTCAAAATACTTTAGATTTTTTCAGAAAACACTGTCTTGACCCCTTGGTCAGTGTAAATCCCTAGAGGAATTTATGCTAAGTACCCCCAGATCTCGTAACAAATCCCTGCTGCTTTCACAGGATCAAGCTCCTCCTTTCTGGATGGACAAACTTTGTATGCAGGAGTGTGTGCAACATTGCTTTCCACCACCACAGAAATTCTCCTCACTTTGCTAGACTGAAGTCGTTTCTTACAACCAAATGAAACTAGACCCTCGCTGAAGATTGAACTTCAAGGGGGAATTTCACACTGAAAAAGAACTGGAGGAAAAAAACCCCTTGTCCCTCACTGCTTAGTGTGACAGACAGACAGGCAGGATTGCCTCGATGCTCTTTTTCCAAAGAAGGATTGGAGCACTAGAAGAGGCTCTAGAGGCAGCTCTGCAAAGCCCAACCCCCCAAATACATATTTTCACAAAGTAATAAACCATAAACTAATCAAACTTTCCAGCAAAAAACCTTATTATTTCTGATGCTGCTGCAGAAATTTACCTGTAGCAATATTAGAAGGAGCAACAACTAATCCGTTAATCACTGCAGTCAATGATGATTTTGTCCTTCTGTGTCCCTTTTCATCCACAGACATATAAAAGGACACAAACATCAGCTAAGCATCGCTGTGTCTCTCCTACTGATGGGGCCAGGGCAGTTTGAGAGATCTGGAACTTGGCACCCGGGGATAAAGCTGTAACTTGCCGGAGATATTAAACTCTGGAATCAGTGCCAGAAGCAGGAGCCAAACAAAGCCTGCACTGGAATCAATTTTCAGGCTTTTTTGGGATGGTTCTGTTTCACTTATTTTTTTAAAACAAACACGTATTTGAGGGGCTGTGCTCATTGTGGTGGTTTATTCACCAGAGGCAAAGCTCTGTCCATGGGTAATTATTTGTGGGTGTCCCTTTGGGGCTTCTGCTGTGGCAGAACTTCACTCATGGAGCGTTCAAACACAAACACTGGAACAAGGTCTTGTTCTGACCCTGTTTATTTTTCCAGAAATGCTCCTGAGTGAGATGGAAAATGCTCTCCCCCATCACCCCTAAGGCCAGGAGTCCTTTCTTTTTCATGCTGGCCCCCATTACAGACTTCCCCCACCCCCAATAAATCAGTTAACACACCTATTTTTCATGATACACCCAGCTGCCTTACAAAAAAAAGCCAATGAATTATTCTTGGTCTTAGTGCAACCGCTGAAAATATTTCAAAGTGAAGAGGAATTGACCCAACCTACTGTGCACATTATTTATTCAGAGGCAGTACAAAAACGAGTCCCTGATGTTACTAAAACAAATCCTAATAAGTACAGAGAGCATCAATTACAGGCTTGCCTTTATAGTCCTATATATCTCTTTCCCTTTCTAGAGGTAGCATCACATGTGAGGGGGGCACCGTGTTGGCTTTCAAATCTATTGAGCTTTCATAATTATAACCTCCATTTTAACCTCTTTTATAGGACACACTATACCATTTCACATTATGTTCCTTAAATCCCAACCAACCACTAGGAGAAAGTGGCTTTAAAGCTCGCTTCTGATAAGATGTGCATAAAAGGGGAAATATTAAGCATTCACAACCTTATGCATACATTACATCAGGGTGCCAAGCACAGGGAAGAGCAAAGCAAAATAGATCTTGTGAGCCTCACTTGGACTTTTGCTTTTAGCTCAGTGAATATTCAGCATGCACATAACCTGGGAAATATTAACTGCAGTGAAATAGCTGGATTTTTTTTTTTTTTTTTTTTGGTCCAGTCTGTGTGGAATGTCCTTCTATTTAATCAAAAAAGCTTGGAATGATTCCTAATCTATCATAAAAAAATTTAAGGACATGATTAATTCCATTGTTTAAATGCTGTTTTATTACCGTAAGAAACTCTCATAAATGATCCCACACCTTTCCCTCTGATCATTTCCTTTTAAAGTAATATACTAATTAATTTCAATTAAATATATGTAAAAGAAGATATATTTTGAAAAATGCTTCTCCCTTGCCATTTGCTAATACAGTGAAAAAGTGTAAACCTTGGAACATTTAGCATAGAAAATATTAATTTTTGGTAATTTCTCAAGGGGACAATTTATTAAATGAAAGGCTTTTAACATTAGCTAAAAGCAGCCCTGTAAATCATGGGTGTCATCAAACTGCTTCATCACTTCATTAATTTAAAAGATTATTATATGCGTAACTGACATAATTTTGAACAATGTTACATGGTTAATTTATTAATGTAGAAAAGCAGAAATGACATGCTGAATTGATTTATTATTATAATTGTATAATTTTAGGACTTTTCTCTCTGACTTTCACCAACAGAACAAACGATTCTGGGTGAAATTGTGCCATTATTTAATTTTTTTGTTCCTTTTTTTTTTTTTTTTTTTTTTTTTAAGGCAGGGCTACTCACTGATATCTGCAAGGACTTAGGAAGAGGGGATCCAGAATAGGTCCTTGGTGTTTAAGCAGAAGCTGTTGAAAGACCTGCTTTACAACCCATAGTCATCTTGTGGTTTTAATAAATTCAAAGCACTTTTTACCCCTTT
Organism: Zosterops lateralis; assembly: GCF_965231275.1. Classification (NCBI taxonomy): domain Eukaryota; kingdom Metazoa; phylum Chordata; class Aves; order Passeriformes; family Zosteropidae; genus Zosterops; species Zosterops lateralis. The sequence goes on from NC_139764.1 coordinate 9,141,071, forward strand.
CAGTAGTCAAAAACTATTTTGAAAAGTTACTGTAGTTATTTTAAACACCTGATTCTGAGCAAGTTTGCTTAAATATGTATATCCCTAAATTTTTCACATGCACGGAAAGATGATTTTGGGTGGTGGAGTTTGCAGCTCCACTGCAGACCCCCACAGTATTTTTGCTCATAATTGTCTTGGTGAGCAATTAGCCCTGGCTTCGTGCCCAAGATGAAAATATAATGCAACATCATTTCTGCACAAGAAGCACAGATCAACTTGTCTCCAAAACCAGCACACCACGTTCAGGATTTATTTTTAGATTGAAACCATGCACGACTCTGGAACCCTGCAAAGCTGGGGTTTGGAACAAGGAACATCCCTTGTTTTATCCAAAAGGTGCAAGGGATGAGAGACACCACTGAAACAGCCTTGCCTTGAAAATCAGGAAGAAGGTTAAATCAGGATTCTGAGTAAATGTGGCCCCAGAGCAGCAGTTGATCACTTGATCATCACACTTCATGTGCTCCTTCATGAAGGTTGCTAACATGCATCCCTTCAGCAGAGCCTAAAAAATCCCAGCAATCCACCCTGGCATCCCAGAGCTGCAGCCTGGTTTTCTCAGGCTGAATTGTCACCCAACAGTGATGGGTTTTGCCTGTGTTTTGGCTGGATTCCCCAGCCCTGCACTCACACTGCGTGGCTGCAGTTGTGTCTGGAGCCAAGCAGGTGCCTGGAAAACATTAAACAAATCTTCAGTAAGACAAGCCTTGATACAGGAAATCTTGTAAAGGGTCACTACGGCTATGCCTTGTTTGGAGCAACATTTATTTATAATAATATTTTTAATATGAATTTATTTATGTTGCATGGGGAGACACTGGCAGGTGCCAAAAACCATGGCGAGGGTCAGGCAGAGTAATTCCAGCCTGAAGTGATGCTCTGGTTTGGCCTCCAGTGCCCACTCCCACAGCTCCCCATGGGTCCACATAACCACTATATGTATAAACACATGGTATAGATATCCCCAAAACCTTGGGTCACCTCCTAAGCCTTGCTTCGAGCTAATGAGGAGACCCCCAAAAGGTTGTGTCACCTCCAGCCTTGCCTAATGCTCATGTTAAATGGCCAAATCAAGATTTAGGGCTTTGATTACAACTTGAAAGGACCAGGAGTGGAATGGACTCACATCAAGGACAAAATTGGAGTTTTTTGAAAACCCATCACCTCAGCTGCATTGAGTTCCACTGCATCAGTGTGAGCCTGAGCTGTGGCCACCTGTCTCAAGCCAGGAGCACGGGGCTGGGAAAATGTGGGCTCACACTGGGTGATCCTCATGTGGGGTGTGAAAGCCTGGCCATGTCCCCAGATTCCTTTCTTTTGCCCATTTTGAGTTATCTTTCCATGACCAGACAGCCAGGTCTGGCCTCTAGGAGGGCCATCTGAGATGCCAGTAATAAGGACAACGAAAAGCAGAGAATTTCACAGCGGGCAAATTTAAAATATGAGTTAAAAGCCATTTCAGAGCAGTGGTTAAGGTCCTCCACCATCAAATGGTGTCACAAGAGCATTCTGGGCAATTACTGACAATTTTTAAGAGAGTATTTTTCTTTCCCTGTAATCTTACATAATGCCTTTCATATGTAATACCTTGAGCACATGCAGTATGCAAAACACTCTGCCCAACTGTACACAGACAGAAATCATTTTGCCATTAAGCACAGCCATGGCCAGGGTTGCAGAATGGTGACCAGATGGTCTGAGCACACAGCACAGGCTGCAAGACTAAAGAGTTGGGGAAGAAAAAAAAAAAAAAATTCAGCTGGGGCAAGCCCAGGCTCTTATGAAAAGCACCATGTGGTTTTTAATGTGCACGGAGTGAAGACAGGACCTCTGATTTTAAGATACTACCCCCCAAGATGTAAATTATCCAGAAAGGCATCCTTCATGCCATGAAGTTTTCAGCCCATCACTCACGTATATTATTTCAGTGCTTACAAGTTATATAGGGCATATTATAAATCTCCAATTATCTCTAGCATGTGCACAGTTGACTTTTTTTTTCTTTTTTCCTTTTTTTTTTTTAATGATGTTAATTTTTAATTTATTTTTTTTTCTCCTAAGGGTGTCACTAAGGACATGGGGAAACAATTTAGGAGATTAAAAAAAAAAAAAAAAAAGAGGGAAGATTTGAGCCAAATGCTTTCTTACAGGAAACATTTATTTGCACTTGAGTGTCTCATCTAACAAAGTTCCCCCATATTTTCCCACAACAGACAGGAACTTGTCTGCATTAGCATTTTAAGAAATGAATCCTAAAGACCAGCAAGTGTCAATATGCTGTCACAAGTGGGATTGATTGCTCTTAACAGAGCTCTTCTCACATGAGTGCAAATGACTGTCTTTCAGCTCATCACAGACATTTTGGTCAACACAAACTTTTCGTATGTTCACATGGCCTTTAAAATCCTTACTAAAGCAAAACGGAGGGGCTGGTCCTGTCCTATGACAATTGTGGCAGAATTTCTCCTTGCCTGACAGAGAGAAAATGAGAGCCTAAGTAGGAGCAAATGGAGTATTTTAATTTTCTGCAACCTGATCTTACAGATCACATCACAAACAGAGAGCTTAAAAGGTGAGCTAGAGGGAATTCGTAGAGAATGTCAAATTTAAAAAATAATCCAGACACTCTATGCGATTTTGACTGGATGTGTGCTGGGCAAAAAGGACTGAGCTCAATCTGAATATTTAGACCTGCAAACATCTGCTAGCCTTAATATAAATTTCACTTTGGTTGTCATAATTAACAACCACATGATGCTGTTCTACATGTGATATCCACACAATCAGAAAAAATGTGATGGTGGGAGTAGCCAATTAATGTAATTTCTGGATGTTATATACTACTAGTGTATGACTCTCTCAGCTTCCCCCTTCTCTCCTGACACAGAGGGATTCCATTTTTTTTTCTTCTTTTTTTTAAAAAAAGATATTTTAACCAAAGTGACAGCTTAGTCACAGATTTTTGTTTAGTGCAGATTGCCACTGGTAATGTCACCAGCTTGAACACAAGTAGTGCTGCCTCATGATGACTGAAGGAAATCTGAAAGCCTCTCGCACTCTCAAGCTTAAGAAGACAAATCCAGACATGCAACAAAGATGAGAACAACAGAGTTCAACAAATAGCTGCAAGGTTCAGTGTAACACTGGCTATGCCCATGAACAGAGGTGTCCTGGATTACAGTCACAGGCAGTAACTTAATTCAGATCATTAACCATCATAAACCTCCCAACAAGAACATGTGCAAAGTCAACGACAGGGTTTAAGGGTACTCTAGCCTGCCAGAAGTGAGGGAGAACAGGAGGGTGAAGAAAAAAAAAATTTTTTTATTTTTGGTTTCAAATATGTTCCTGTCAGAACAGGGCAAACCCAGGAGTGCCAGACACCATCAATATTGTCTCCCACCACTCCCCTCCCGCAACCACACTTAATAAATCAACTTTTCAGACCAAAAGTACTACAATCCAAAGAAACACCTAACAGCTATTTGGTTTCAGATGCCCCTTCTCCCATGACATCAGCACCTTCCCAGCTAAACCAGTCATGAAAAAGAGAACTTCACAAGACACCAATGCATTAGTTTTTCACCATAAGTCTGGGTGTGGAAGACCTTCACTGCTTCCCTACTGCTGGATTCTCCAGGTGCCATTTCCACCAGCACTGGAGACCTTTTGGCATCAGATCCAACTTCTCCCAGCTCCTCCAGCAGAGCAGCCTGCTCTCAGCCCCTCCAGCCCCAGGGAAGGACTGGCTCTTCAGGGGTTGGCAATAAAACAGAGGGTTGGCAATAAAACAAGCATCCCAAACAAGGCATCTAAGCTGTGGAGAGCAACAGTGTCACAGTTGACAGATTTGGCTTGGCTTGGACTTAGTCACTGATGTCACACCTCATGCTCCCTGCTGTTTCCCTGCTTTCCTTAGTGGCAAGGTATTCACAGTCCTTTCCTCTTCATTCCTTGCTTTCACTTCTCATTTTC